>NC_054707.1:72523768-72633768 GCF_016097555.1 Gigantopelta aegis | reverse complement strand
TGTAAATTATAGTGGGTAGGGCAAACAACCTGGTTGTAATATACTCCGGAAACTGATGGGTAAATATTTATTCTGGCATTGCTGTCGTTATAAATCCGATATTGGGTGATACGGCAAAGCAAAGTCTGCATGGTAAAGTCGAACATGTGACTGATAAGAAGTTATTTTAAGGCACGCAGAAAGAAATCCGTATATGCACATGTATTCGTAAGGGACGTCCAAGATAAAATTTCACTACGTTAATACTGCAAGGAAGGAAGGAAATATTGTATTTAACGACGCACTCTACACATTTTATGTACGGCTATATGGCATCAGACATATGGTTAAGGACCACACAGATATTGAGAGAGGAAACCCGCTGTCGCCACTTCATGGGCTACTCTTTTTCGATTAGCAGCAAAGTATCTTTTATATGCACCATCCCACAGGCAGTTTGGCCATTTGCAAAACTGTAATACTAAAAACAAAATAAGTTTAAAAATTATACCTAATAATATTAGGTATAATATTATTATGGCAAGATGTCAAAACCTTTACATCATTAAATGTGCTACATGCCTTTAATTACTAATATACGTTATAAATCAATACAATTAAAAAAAAACACCTATCCTCACCCCGAAAAAATAAGTTTTCACAATTATTATGACAATATTTAAAAAAGATATAATTTAAAATGTATACATTTTAAAACAGGATTATTTGATTGTATTCAACTATACAGGCCCGTGGGAACGAATTTGGGAGTGTGTGTGTGTGTGTGTGGGGGGGGGGGGGGGGGCACTGATGTATTCGGTACAAACTCTATATCAGATTTTGGTTACAATGGCAAACATTAATGTGATTATAAAAAAAACAAGGCTCACGGGTGGGGGGGGGGGGGGGCGCACGTGCCCCCCCCCCCCGGTTCCTACAGGTCTACTGTATATATTTTTATTGGCTTTTTAATGTTGTCGCAAACAGAATAAAATGGTTGCTGTGGAGATAATATTGAAAGAAGAAAATGATTGACCGTTGACCCCAGGAAATATAACAAACCCTCGACTAGCAGGTATTTGATAAATCGTTTTACTACCATGGTGAAAGTCAACTCTTCATGGAATGCACAATCATGGACTGTGTGTAAAAGTTTGCTTTCGTTTGCACTTCATAATTTATTGTTTGAGCAAATCACGTGAAATTTGTTTCGTCTACCCGCTAAAACTAAAACACTGCAATAGCCTCTGCATACAGGACAGTGGTGTCGTTAAACAAAAACCAAAATTAACATAACCATGGGTCATTGTCGATCAGGATGTAATCAAAATACATACGGGTACATAATAAATCAACAGATTTCGAACTAACACGTTTTGATCAAATCAGCTATTACATATCAAAATCAATGACATTTAAAAGTGTCCCGAAATTTAATTGGACAGAATTTAAAAAACGTCAAAAATTTATGTATTGTAAGTTTTGTGTTTCGGCCAACGGTAAATTTTACCCATATCTGTTTCACCCACATAACTGGTTAATATTTTTTTGTACAGACTTGTTGCTTGAAACTGTGAAGATATTGGTAAAATGTATAAGGTCATCTCTGTATTCTGAAGGTCCTCTACTCCGAAATGCCATCATGACGTCAGATCAGTGATCAGGGTTCGTTCCCGCATGGTTTTGGTTCGAATAAACCTAAAACCACCAGGCATATAGACATGTCACTTCACGTATGCCACATCGATCATATATGTCAGCCTTAATAAAAATGTCATAAACTTGTAATTATTTTATTTCTGTTGATTGAACTTACTCAAAATAATATGAGCTTCACTTTTTTTTTTTTTTAATTCAAACCCATCCCTACGTTTTAACTGTGCCTGTGGGATAAATGCAAGAAAGCACCTTTCTTAAATAGATACAACCAACTCCTATAACTATAATCTAAAACATAAAAACCCATATTATAGATACTAGTTTCAGCAACGACCCTAGACTATAATACAACTGCAGATAGGAAATTCTGAACAAGCACGGGAGTTTCACCACATGGCTCTGGTCGATAATCCGAGGACTATGTCCAGGGCAACACTTGATATCACCTCGCAGTCGGTTCTTATCAGCCAGACTCGATTGCGCTACCCGAGTACTAAAAATATTCCATACTCGAGCCCGACCTCGTCTGTATCTCTCCACCTTGGCAAACACGACAATCCTGCGTAGTCGTACTAAATCTGGCAAAAGAAACCAGTCAGCAAAGAACTTTAAGTGTTGAGCCTCAAGCACAATCTCGTCTTGATTTACAAGCCATTTATTTAAACATTGTATGACACGAATATTTAGAGCTTTACAAAAACGAGTTAGTTATTGGGCGTGGGTGTTATTTCGGGACACCCCCCCCCCCCCAACCCCGTCTCTGGGCGCAGATTCTACAAAGCTAATTCTCGTGCACTTATAATTATACACAATTACAGAATGTCCCCCACCCCACCCCAGGCTAATAATTCTCGCACACTTGTGATTTTTATATAATTACATAAAAATAAATGATCTAATCTGAGGATTTTACACAACAGAGATATAATGCAGGAGTAAATAAGGAATAGATACAATGTCTGTTAAAAAAGGTTTGTTTTGTATAACGACACCACTAGAGCACATTGATTAATCAATCATCGGCTATTGGATGTCAATTCTGACTCGTAGTCATCAAGAGGAAACCCACTACATCTTTCCTAATGCAGCAAGGGATCTTTTATATGCACTTTCCCAGACAGGATAGCACATACCACGGCCTTTGATATACCAGTTGTGGTGCACTGGCTGGAACGAGAAATAGCCGACCGCACATCAAGCGAGCGCTTTACCACTGGGCTACGTCCCGCCCAAATGTCTGTTAATGACTATAGATTATCCGTAAGAAAATGGGATGGAAGAATAGAAGTTTGTTTTGTTTAAAGACACCACTAGAGCACATTGATTTATTAATTATCGGCTATTGGATGTCAAACATGGTAATTTTGAGTCGTAGAGGAAAGCCGCTACATTTTTTCATTTGTAGCAAGGAATCTTTTATATGCAGACAGGATAGCACATGCCATGACCTTTGATATACCAGTCGTGGTACACTGGCTGGAACGAGAAATAACCCAATGGGCCCACCGATGGGGGTCGATCCTAGACCAATCTGATTAAAATTAGCTCTACATGTAATAGTGGAGCTAATTTTAATTAGATTGACTGACCGCGCATCAGACGTGCGCTTTACCACTGGGCTACGTCCCCTCCACCAAAATAGGATGGACGCCCTCAAGTTTAAACCTGTAGACGAATGACATAAATATTACATTTACAATTTAAAAAAATTTAATATGCCTATATAGCGACACGATGAAGATAAAATATTTGGACATAATTACTTACTGAAACTCCATCTTCTATTTTCTAAATTATACAAAGAAATGCCCCCAATCCCGACAATTTTGTTTATATACAAGCCCTAATATAAAGTCTTCGTATTGCAAACATATCTTCCAACATATTTTGGGAAAAATGCACATGTGTGGAAATTATTATTTTAACTTTCTGTCCGAAAAAGTCGAATATACAGCATCCACTTAACTGTAGGCCCTCATATACTATTAGTTTACAAGCAAACTCGTTAAAGTTTCGTTGTAAAACACCTATATTGTGACGACTAAATGCAACGTCATCCAATAGAACTTAATGACCAGACAGTTTCAAAGAGGTCGGACCGTCACGCCAAATAATTATGCTGGCCATTAATTTAATGTTTATGCTGAATCATGTGCGCTGGGCGATAGCGCATTATTCAGACATGTTGCAAATTAGCATTGCGCGCACTTATCGAGTCACAATAGAAAAAAAAAGCATGTCCCAAAATTGTACAGACACGTGGAGATGAAGCGGTCTCAGACGATCAAGTAACAGTGCCCACATTTTAAACTGGACATCAGTTGATATTACCTGAATATATGTTCAAAAGAAAAAAACGTTAAGTTTATTAACGTCAGAAAACAAATAATAGTAGGGACCTAGGTTTTGAAATGTCGGAGACAGAAAGAAAAAAACTAGTTATGCTCTTAAAATGGAAATGAAAAATCCAGTAATTTTTAAGGGTGGGCACTGGTTTTGTCAGGAATATAGTGTGTGATGTATACACGTGCGTGCGCGTGCGGACCCACACCGTCTTACGGGGAAACAGACAAATATGTTGGGGTGGGGGCATAGTTCCCTCTGGTTAAGTCATTGAGGGTCTGGTGATGTGGTATGTCAAAAAAATTATATATCCCCCACACCTCACAGACCCCTGTTCACAATACAAAAACATACAAAAAGCAACCAGCAAGTTGTACCCCCACCTTCAACAAACCCAGGTCGAGTAAAGGGACAGCAGGTTATCCGACAACCATATACATGGATAACAGCTCAAAGGTGCAAGTGCACACAGTAACAATGATGGAGATAAAACTTGACACATGTTTAAGTATGATTTACTTTTTATTTATTGATAATACACTCTGATTGAACTTTAACACTCCAAATAATAAGGTATAATGATAAATATGACATGGTAAATGGAGACTGGTCTAATCACATCACAACAGTAATCAACTCTGCAGCCAGGCTTAGGCACAGCCTAATGTACACCTGGCAATATGCAATCTTCTGACATGAAACAGTCACATGATTATCTCTTGACAATCTTTCAATATGTGATTAAGAACCAATCGTCAGTAATATAAACATATTAGTAATAATTTTACTGCAATGGGTCCGATTCTTTATCCATGCATGTTTTAAAAAAATTAATGTAATTACTGAAGAAACTGAAAACTTTATTTAGATTTTTCTTTTTGTAAAAAAAATATCACAGAATAAACAATTTCACCTTTAGTGAAGGTACATATATAAAAGGTAGAAAAACCTGAGCTTCTTCTTGGAAATAAAATTCTCGTATACTGAGACAACATGAGACCCATCTTTGCAGTAAAAAATACTTAAAAGTGCATAAATATATTAAATATGGCACAATGCAGGACTAGCTGAACACATGCTGTTCATCTCAAACTCAATAAAACAACTTAAAAGAATCAGAAGATGTCATATTTAGCTTTCTTCAAATTAATCAATGTCACCAACATATTGAATTACAAACTAGCAATACTGTATGTTAAAGAATTATCCTTGGGAACTACTGCAAATTATTTTCAATTAAATATTATGTATGTTCTATGGACATTGATCTGAATTAAAATGTATTATTACACCAAGCTAACTTCTGGAAACTAACTTAATTATGCCTGTATGTCAAATTACCATGAAAAAGTAGTAAAAAAAACCCATTTCATTTGTATTTGTTTTTTAAATTATCGAAGTGTGAATACCTAATATTAAATTTTATATTATTAGTAAGACATAATTTTTTTCTTTTTCTGAAATATTTTTATTTCACTTTAATTCCGTGTATAAAATATTGACCTTGAAAACTAAATATGACATCTTCTTTGACCAGAACTGTTCTCAGATTAAGATAATAATAATAATAATAGTAACAATAATACATTATTAATAATAATAATAATATGGCAATCAAAGCAAAATCTATTACTACTGAAACAACTAGGCAACTACAGAGTTAAAAATAATTAAAAACTTTTTTGGTCAAATAAAACCCACCACCATAATTATATAATTCAACAATGATGACAGATGATCCACATATAATGATTTAATGATTGTGGCCAAACCAGGGTACAGTTCGAAGTCATAAGCAGACAAGGGCACAAACGTGTTTATGCTGTCAGCAGTATCAGAGTAACTGTGTAGAAACTGTCACAGGCATATGTCGCACATGCTGCTAACAAGTTTAAAAATGAATGAAATAATTAAAAAAACTGATATAAAATACAAGATCTTAAAGCTGTAATTGTACCCGACCATCAGATAACATAGCTAATGCAAAATACAAAGTTTTAATAGACGTAAATGTTTTTGCTATCAACTGATGGTCAATGTCATACACCTGTTGCCATATTTAAAATACATTTTAAAAGCAACCTGCCTTTTTATTTTTGAAATGGAGATTGTACATTTTTACCTAGCCTAAATTAGCAATTGCAGCTTTAAGATATTGAAGAATGCCATATCACGGGGGTGGGAGGAATTAATATAGATGATCTCTTCTAGTTAATTTTTAAAAATATACTTGCGATTGCAATTTTAATACATCAGCACATTTGTTGGGTCATATCCTTTTTTTTCTTTTCTTTTTAAACACCCATTAGAACATTATTCTTATCCAGATTACTTTTCTTTGGTTCAAATGTAATAATTATGGAATCATTCTGCACAAAAGATCTGTGGACGTTAAGGTCTGTCCTTGTACGATATTGCATCAATGTGCTATATCAAGAGAGAAATACTGAAATCAAAACATTTTGAGATCTCACAGATATAGTGGTAGTAGCAGGGGCCTAATTCACAAAGCTCTCTTAGGCTCTGCTAGACAACAAAGCATCCTCTTTGCAAGTCTTTTAGCATTGCACTGTGAGATGGGCCCAATTCACAAAGCTCTCTTAGGCTCTGCTAGACAACAAAGCATCCTCTTTGCAAGTCTTTTAGCATTGCACTGTGAGATGGGCCTAATTCACAAAGCTCTCTTAGGCTCTGCTAGACAACAAAGCATCCTCTTTGCAAGTCTTTTAGCACATTGCACGAGTTTAGTGAGTTAGGCCCCAGGTCTCTGAGAATTGCGAGAATGAGCATTTCCTTTGCGTGTTTCTCACACATATCTAAGTTTATTTTTTGTTTGCACAAAATTTAGAGCAACATTTACATGGACATAACAGGTTATGCAAAAGGCAATAGACTACCTGAATTTATTTGTGCAAACTTTCATTTCTTAAAGCCCTGTAAGAGTGAATGATCTGAAAACTAGTTATATGAATACCGAAGATGGTCTTAGTGAAAAGGTACAGGGACATTACCTCACTCCACACTTTCCTACAGAACAAGTCAAAATGGCGCAATTTTAAGAGTTCAAAAATAAACTAATTACAGTCTAATCATATGAGCTCTTCTAAATTTAACTGGTTATCAATAGATATAATTGGATGACACGACACATTCACCATAATTAGGATTTCTTCATTAAAATACTGAATATTATGCATCTTCCATGTCAAGAGCTCTGTGGAATTAAAAGATCCATTGTTCCTCTTACAACATTGATATTTTTGGCTTATATTAATTTCTGTCTATCTTTACTTTCTTGGTTGTGGAAGTGTCTGGAATGACCACAATTTAAATGTCCTTTTACAAATACGTACATTGAATTGTTAGTGTTTGAAAATTCAGAACATTTCGTTTCCAAGTAAAAATAATATGATTTTGGATTGGCGAGTGTATGTAATGAATATGCTCAGAAATATTTGTGTGTAAAAATTACCATTTTAAATGACAAATTTTAGCCAAAAATACCATATTAATTCATGTTGTAAGGAAACTAAGTACCCTTAAATTGATATTAATAAGTTATCATGAATTCCTGTTACATTCACTGTAGTAATGAAGCATTTACCATAATTAAGAGTTCCTTCATTAAAATCTAAAATATGTTCATGAACATATGATTATACGATCTTTTATCCCAAAAACTCTATGAATAGTTCTCATGAATTATGAATAGTTCTCATGAATTATTAGTGTATCTATTGTAGTAATTAAGGATTCACCATAATTAAGATAAGATTTCTTCATTAAGCTCCTAATTATGGAGTGACATAGCAGGAATATTTATGATTTAGAACACAATTGCTGCACCATCGTTTTGGTTTCGTACATACCGGGTAGTAAATATAATACATCTTACTGTAATTTTTTAATGTTGCTTTTGATGAATGGTTCTATGGTTGTTGTTTTTTTTATCTCTCTTTAAAAGTAAACATATTTTATCTACAATTATGAAAAATAAAAACATACCAATATTTAAACAGTATTGTCTGTTCATTATAGAACTAGGAACTATTTTGACAGGAGAAAGGAAGTAAAGAAAGAAAGAAAGAAATGTTTTATTTAACGACGCACTCAACACATTTTATTTACAGTTATATGGCATCATAGGCATAGGAGAAAGGAAGTAGACCAGCTTTTTCCAATGCGGCAAAGCACGGTAATAATAATTTATTTTTTTTAAAGTGGAATAACGCCAGTATTCAAATGACATCACTTTGCATCTTCCTTCAATAGCAATAAACTGGGTGCATGACACTTCCATTTTTAAAATGATGGTAAACTATCAGTGTAA
Source organism: Gigantopelta aegis (assembly GCF_016097555.1). NCBI lineage: Eukaryota > Metazoa > Mollusca > Gastropoda > Neomphalida > Peltospiridae > Gigantopelta > Gigantopelta aegis. Next base: position 72,625,457 of record NC_054707.1, on the reverse strand, counting down.
AATTGACATTGAAAGTTTTTTGTTCAAAGATTATTAAATGTATCAAACAATGTTTGTAGAAATGGAGTTATACATGTAAAAGAAATTGTACCAGTTACGAAATAATATGTACATGAAGTAAAATTATGGTATAATGGTATATTTAATGTGTACCAAAGCCAAAATGATGGTGCAGCAAGTGTCCGTCATCAACCTTAATAATACTTTATTTCTCCAATGTTTATTAGTGTACAGTAAATTAATTACGATTACAATTTACACAAGAATGGACAGTCTTTATTAGTACCAAAATAAAAACCTGTAAAAATTATCTAGATAAACATATAACAATCAACTGTTAATTTTTATCAACAATTCTTTACAGAGTGATTATGCATGTAACAGTGTCAATACCTGCATACTAACAAGAATAAAGATAACAAACTGCAATAAAATGTCAACAAGTGTTAAAACAATGGCAAGAAACAACTTGAGCAATAAAACTCTATGTAAAACGTAAACACATTTTATTTCTTACATACTTGCCACAATTTGATTTACCTCATATTTTGACTGTATTCTTGCCTCTAAAATTATTTATCTAATACTGTGAATTACTGATGTTTTGAACTCTCAAATTGTATTCAAATAACTCCAAATATTTGGCACATTGGAATGTGTAATGTCCATATCCAGGGATGATATACCCATTTGAAAATAAAAGTTGAAATGATTTTTTAAAAGCTGAGACTTCTATGTACACTATACCTAAATAAAGGTAATTTTTCAGCATTTCAGATTAAATCCAATCTACTTTGTGAAAGTAATTTAACACAAAGAAGCTGAAATCGGATAAAAAGTGAAAACATCACATCCCTGGTATGTTATGTTTGCATCAGATTTATTTAAGAATGATAAAATTATATTTTTTAAAGCTTGTTTCATAAAATCATAGCAGGTTTTTAATGATCATAAATGCAAACTTTCTTTCATATTAATAAAACTACACCACGTAACTCAAATATTAAGTTAGCAAGTTTTTTATGATCATAAATGAGAACTTCCCTTCATATTAATAAAACTACATCATGTAACTGAAACATTAAGTAGACCAGTGGCACATGACTAAAGTATACCAACACATAAAACTACATGTAATTTAAGGATTGTTTTTTTCTTTTTTTTTAAAACCATATTAACTGTATTTTTACTTAGTAATCCAGCAACAATGGCAACTAATATTGGTTTCAAGGAGCTAACCCCACAAATAAATGAAAACCTACCAGCACCATGCAGGCTATCGGTACTCTTACTAAATACCAGCAAAAGATTTTCTTCATGCACTTCCCCTGACATATATATCAGTCATGGGATAACGTGGGGGAAGATACCTACTTAGTCACTGTGGGTGATCTATCCGAAGGGTCTGGCAATCTTAGGATCTGTCAGATCTCATTAAGCTATATATATCCTGTCTAGAAATAGATGTATTCTATGATAAATACTGTTAACAAAATACTAAGCACAGACTCTAGGAATATCAAATTATTCCAAAATGTTCAACTCTTTTTAAGTTCTCTGGAACAACTTTTATATCCTATTATCATCTATACTCGCTCTTCTTTTTTATAAATCAACCTTCTGCATGCTGATGTATGGCAACAATATAGTACTTGACAATCGTGGCTATGTTATGTATACAGACTGCAAATTTATCAGGATTCCGTGGCTCCACGAACCCCAGACTATTAGATGGAATTCTAAAATATTGATATTACATTATTCTAGTGGAATTTAGGAATTCAGTCAGCAACACCTTTATTATCTGATTTATAAAATGTAATATGAAATTCTGAGGAAGACAAAATGTAGACAGCATTGCCCAATATTATTTGTTAATTTTGGCCTGGAGTGGAAACATACAAATATAATAAACATATAAGAAAATATATAACAAAGAAATTTCAATTTGCACATTTTGCAAGTAAACCAAATAAAACAAATGTCCAGATTTAAACCAAATAACATAGAAATGTTGTACTATTATGTTCAAAAGAACATTAATGTAAAACAACCATGATCAGAAATCAGTGATCTATAAGATTTCAATTTAAAAAAAAAAAAAAAAAATCAAAAACAAATATCTTAGCTTTATTTGTTAAAAGTAAAAATTTATACACGTTTCTTTGCCAAACCTCCCCACCCCCAAAACCCCCAAACCTAACAATAAAAATATATACGGTATAAATAATAATTAAAAAATTAGAACATTTATTAAGTGGAATGTTACAGTACTTATCAGTTTCGTTTTGTGGTAAATGGCACCATATATTTGGAAATGGAATGTGTATAAATAATAAATGACTAAAAAAAACTAAACAAAAATCCACATGCATTTTGATTCACATTTTCAGAGGCAAGATGGGAATTAAACCATTTTAACAAATTTATTTTCTTACAGAACTGTGTAATCACCAGTTATTTAATATTTCTGCAGCAAATCTTATCTTTCTGTAAACAAAACATTTGTTAAAAATGAGTATCAGCAAGTGTGAAAAGCACTTTGTTTTAGTCGATAATATAAATATATCAGTGACCACAAGAACACTGCTCTTGTGCTTATCTACAAGTACATGTATGTAAATGATGAATGTTCCATCTTGAAACAAATGAAGTAAATAACCAGTAAAATACAATATATGGGTAAAGAGTGGTTTCCTAAACATAAATACAGTTTAACAACAAGCACATTAAAACTGTTTTAAATAGTAAAACCGTGCAATAGTAAATATTTCACAAGCAAGCAGCACCTATATCACTCAATAAATAATGGATCTCCATCTCAAAGGCAAAACTCGTTATGATATGCATCAAACTTGTGAACCAAGGAAAACTAAAAACAAACAGAAAAAAAAAAAAAATCAACAATACACATATATTTAGGCAAGAGAAATAGGAGTCATATATGTATATTAAACACAACCCAAACAACAAAATAATACGAGGGCGAGCTTCAAGCTTGCAGTCCTACATAAGTACTGCTCACAATGACTGGATATCCATTGCTACAGACATCAATACTGGTGTCCATATACAGGAGGTGGCTGTGAGGTGGGGTAACCAGTCTGGTACTCATACGCTCCAGGATATTCTGGATCTGAAACACAAGTACACATTACATAAATTAAACAGATATATTTTCTCTTCAATACCCCAGAAGTCACTTATAAAAGGGAAAGTATTTTCTCAGTGAGAAATATTCTGCATTGGTGTAACGTACAATACTATTGGATGATTTGACGCTTACAAACCAATGACCATGTCAGTACTAAATATGATGTCATCACGATTTGGCAAACACAAAATGATGTCATGTAGTTTAAAAGAGTTTGTGTTTATGGTCTGTTTTCAGTGTTAAATTTATATCAAAATGTCATTCATTATAGGTTTTTAGCAGAATAATGAGAACTCTTTGTTTTTGAAAATTATTTGTGAACATGATTAAAATACTCGCTAAAGCTCGCGACAACTGAAAATTATTTCACTTGGTAACTCATTTATTATCTGTATATATCTATTATTTACCACAGAAAAAGCGTGTTTAATACACGTATACGACTGTGGACCTAAAACAACAAAAACGCACAAAGTTTTGCAGGATCTTGAAAGGTATGGGAGTTATAAGGTTTTTAATCAAAGAACAAGAACATGACCAGGTTTTGTTAGCATTAAAATCTGGAATTTGGGAAAATCCAGAGTTTTTATCTCTGAACAAAATAATGAAATAAATGAATTTAAACAACACACGAAATTCAAAATATAAACTTCTTTCTCTCTATTTAAATTTTAGAAAAATTGTTTTAAAGAATACATTGCTGTACGACTGAAGATTCATCTTACAGTATTTTGATCATAACTTAACAAACTGAAATGACAAGCCTGTCATTTATATAGTTTATTCTAACAAAAACACAATACTAGAACACTAAAAAAAAATCCAGAACACCCACAAACACTTTAAACACAATACTTTAAAAAGTAAAGTAAAGTTTGTTTTATTTAATGACGTCACTAGAGCACATTGATTTTTTATTGGCTATTGGACGTTAAATATATGGTCATTCTGACACTTTTTTTTAGAGGAAACCCGCTGTCGCCACATAGGCAGAACATGAAATGGTAAAGTCAATAATATTTGGTTATGGATAATACCCCCCCCCCCCCCCCCCCCCCCCCCCCCCGAGTTTTAGATATAAAATTATAAAGTACATACTGTAAATGGTCAGAAAAGTAATGTACATTCTTCAGCTTAAAATATGCATAAAACAGTCAGCAAATAAATAGCAACTTTACATGGCTGTTAACAAAAGTAAAATGTTGTGACTAAAATTTCAAGGTACAGGGCATTCAAAATGGTAATGTTTTATATGACAATGATAGTCCACTTTAAACATGTATTTCTCCCATCCCACACAGTTATTATTTTTATTTGACAAAAACATTAATTTGATGGGTCCTGCAGTGAACCTATATTAATGGAAATAGCAGTGGCGTAGGCAGGATTTTGTAGTGTAGTGGGATATGACACAGGAACCTTTTTAAAGTTATTAATAAGCGAAAAGGTAAATATTTCCCAGGATTGGGGGGAGGGGGGGCATACATTTACATCGGGTGGCCCTTGTGTTATTGCAAATTCATTATGGGAGGGGGTAGGGGTCATTAAAAATTGAGGTAAAAGCCAATGTCTGATATTGCATTACACTAATGTTGAATAGTCCTTTGTTGATCTTTGTGTCATTTAACAATACGTAACGCAAACTTGCAGTTTCATTACCCCTCTCCCCTTGTAACGTTTTGTGACCGTGTCATATTTTACTTTGGGGTCTTTAGTAATACATATATGTTAAAATAAAATGGCAATGACTGGTTGCATTTTACTTTATGAATTAACATTACGTTGCACAATAACCTCCTCCACCATCCCCCACCCCCCACACACCCCAATTACGTTTTGTCACATCCCATAATTCCCACTCTCCTTAGTGCACGTTGCGTAGTTCTCGAATGATCCCATTATTCAATCGTAAATAATAAAGAAGTAACATACCGCTGGTCGGTAAATGTTATATTTGACCGGATCAACTTTATTAAGTTTCAATATCTATAATACGCCATCTAATATCTCCCAGCAGAACTATTACATTGTAACAGTATTCAAACTCGCACGTGCTGTTCATCATATGATGTGACATCGGGTACGGCTCAAAGGGAGTGAGTAGCACATTTAAATTAAAGGTAGGTTTTTTTTCACTTAATTTACAACTACTGTAGAAACGTTTGTTTTGTTTTTTTAATTACAAAAACCATACCAAAAATGATTTAAAAAAATAAAATAATAATAAAATATTTGAAGAAAAAAAAGTACGAAACATGTACACACCGTTTTACAAAATAAGATCGTCTGCTTAAAATAGCACAGCAAATGATAGTGCAGGGTGCACATTAAGTCAATACTTTACTTTCTACGTCTGTTCGGACTATGTAAATAGCGGATTGGACGTGTTGCGATAGATCCCAAATATGTGTTAATGCAAATGAATGAATTAAAACAAAAAGTTGTATTCTTCTACCAAAACTGTATTATATCAGACAATGTAGGCATTATTACTAAAAACTACGACACAACAGACTGTATCAAAACAGGATAAAACTAATTTGCATATCCAGGTCAGACTTGTTCGTCACATGTTCGTAATCGATCGGAAAACCAAAACGAAACGTGTTCGATGTCAGTTTTTTTTTAAAAATATACAATTAGCTAAATTTTAAAACATTTCTATGAGTTCAAGTATCCGCGATAAGAGCAACTTTGGGAATCTTTATTGGGAAACTGTTGGGTCGTAATTGGAAAAAGGTTTGATATTGGATTGGGAATTTACGTTAGGGGAATAGGGCCGTTCATCGGCCCCAAAATGTATGGTAGATTATACCCATCGATGGGTACCTAAAGGGGGGGGGTCAGTGGGGCAAAGAAACGGCCGAAGTGATCGGATTGACGTTACGGAAACCGAAAACGACTGAAGTGATTCTCATTTAAAAAAAAAAAAAAAAAAAAGACAGAAAAAATAATTTCCTCAATTTCTCTGACGACGGAAATCCATCTCACGACGGACAGTCAACAGCCATGACTTTATTAACACCAGGGGTGCACAAATGTGAAATTGTGATAGTTGCCCGGTGGGCAACCAGTAGCTGAATTTGGTTGCCCAACATCATCTCTTGGTTGACCACATACAGTATTTCATAAAAAGTTTTATGAATATAATTTTGAACTGTCTTTAAAATGAAACTGAAATTTAAAACGTTTTTATTATTATCATTACTTATCAGTTTAGTTTTGTTTCTTTTTTAACATTATTTATCTACAGCTCATCTTCGCTTAGGCTGAAAAAAAGTTTGTTTTGTTTAACGACACCACTGGAGCACATTGATTAATTAATCATAGGCTACTGGATGTAAAACATTTGGTAATTCTGACTCGTAGTCATCAGAGGAAACCCGCTACATTTTTCCTTATGCAGCAAGGGATCTTTTATATGCACTTTCCCACAGACAGGAAGGCACATACCACAGCCTTTGTTCGGTTGTTGTGCACTGGTTGGAACGAGAAAAAACCCAATCAGCTGAATGGATCCACAGAGGCGGTTTGATCTCGCTTGGGCTGTCATAATACGTTGATGAACTCAGGGCTCATCCAAGATTAAAAATACCTGTAGCCAAAAAAATTGCCAAATGGGATTTTTATTTGCCATAATGAAAATGTTTTAGCCAAAATTGTTTTGTATAGCACTGTTATATGGCCTAAGAATGCTGACTTCATGTTATGACAACTATCCATTTACGTCAAAAGGTTTTGATTAAAAAGATAATGAATTCAAATTTTACAGTCTTTTTAAAATCTAGCTAACTTCTGAGATGTCACCTCACAATCAACAAATTTATATAATATTTTATCTAACAAATATCATGATTATATAATATTTTATCTAACAAATATCATGATTATTTTTAACTAATTGTATTCAGTGTATGGGGAGCCTATGTTTAACCACAATTTGTATAAATACTGCATGTTCCTTTCCCGCGATCTCGAAATGCATGAGTATGAAATTAACAAAGACAACGGAAATAAACAAACGAAACAGCAATTAAGTATTCATTGATGCGAACAACTATTTGATGGTGTGTTTTTTTGTCAGAAATTTACATCAAGATTTACTTGCGTGTAATCGTATTGTTTAATGTCTGCAACAATGTCTTTTGACACGTGAAACAGTCTCGGCTGACTGTCAAGCGTGACCTATATGCACACTGAGAACAGCCAACGAATGTTTTTCAAACGTTCGCGAACTATGTGATTGGTTCCCGACGTGGACATTGGGTTTAACGTGAAGCGCATAAACCAGTTTAGCGGATGTTTTTCTTTTGCTCCGTCTAGCTGAACTTGGCCCTAGCCCTAGCCCTAGCCCTAGTCTTTGGCCCTGAACTACCATGTGTATTGAAACTGACACGCAATTTCGGTCCGTTTTTTTATGACTTTGGCTCAAAGACTTTACAGAGTTAAAATAACACGCTACAGATTTTTTTTTAGACTTTTCTTGCATACATGTTGCTGTTAAAATTAATAACTGTGACTATTAAAATAAGCAAACATTGTTATGCCGAATTCTTGATGACACCGATTCTCGTTACCAGTCGCGAGATCCCTGTTATTATTTAGTATTATTATTATATGTTAGGTGTTGGATAGATTATGTAACCGATTGTTCACATCGGAAGATAGAAAATGGCTTAGCCAAATTTTTAGCTCAGAACTGGATGGTTGTTGGTGTAGTTTGTGGCCTTTCATATGTCTTGTGCCCTTTGCTAATAGCCACCATTCTGAAATGTATCTGTCTGCATTGAACTCGTCAAAATCATGCACGGTGGACGCTGAGTAGATGGCAGCGTTAGGGTGGATATTTATATCACCTGTCAGTCAAGTTATCAGTTTCAATACTTTTGAATTGCCCGTGACTGTCCGAGTGTCGTGAAATTTTGTTTTTCATTTAACTTGTTTTGTAATTTTCTTGGTTGCCAGTCAGGCAACTGTTTGACAAAGAATGGTTGTCCGCAACATATTTTGGTTGTCCCGGGTGCGCGGACAACCGATTTGTGCACCCCTGTAACACCAAGTAAACAGTAATCTTGTTACAACCAATGGTAATCATAAATTTGAACAAAATTATTCAACTTTGAATATAACTATAAACGAAACAAATAACATTTCCATATTTGAAAAATACAGTTTTAAAATGTTTGAGATGATTATTAATGGTTTCCATTTCATCAGCTGCAAATCTATACTGTTCATGGTTGGATTTGACATCTGGTAGTGTCTGTAACCAATCAACTGAACATATTTATTTTCAAAATATTAACATTTCAGATGTGAGTATTAGTGTAACTTAATTTGTTTACTATATATGACTTGTTCCTAAAACTAAATTTTAAGAAAGATTTGACTAAAAAACAAATTCTTCAAATTTCATCTTCAACTCTTAAAACACTATGTAATAAAATGGTAATTTGCAAACATATATCATATTCATATGACGTCTATATCTTATGGTATTACTGTTGACTTTTAATCACTTAGTTACATTTTACCACAAAGTTTTGATATTAACCTTCTGACTATTGCAGGCGAGATATTTCGCCTGACGTCACGCCAGTCGACATACTGTACATTGTATACAGTGCATTACCAAAGTCATACTTCTCTCCATTTTGCACACGGCACTTACCAGAAACAAAAATACAATACAGGAAACAGATTACTTGACAGCATGGTAGCTTTATTTTTCATTTTTCAATGGAAAATACCTTGGAATTTCGAGTTTTCGGCAAGTATTTTTGCTTGACAACAATGGCGGCACGTCGCAGTTATTTTCAGGGATCGATAGCTGATTGTGACAGCTAATTTAATAATAAATTTGAAAATAACCAAATATTGGGATATGAATCGTAGTTCATTTTTTATAAAGAATTCTGGTCAGAAAATGACTGTTATTGGGAATAATGGACTTAAATACTAAACAGCTGGACACATATGACCGTAAATTTACACAACTTTTTTTTGTTTTGCCTAATTTTAATCAACATTAACAGATTTAAAATATCATAAAATTTTGAAAACCCACAAAAGTAATACTTACCGATTGAAATATGAATTTTATTTTATGTATTTATAAAGCATTTAAATGAATATATGTGAGTAGAAATTATAAACTTGTACCTACTCAACGTGGTTTGTCAAAAATTAATCCAGTAGTCAAAAGATTAATTGTTTGGTTACAGACACTACTGAAAATCCTTACTGAATGCAACGCACCCCTAGTAGTATGTTATTAGTAGGATTCAAACTTCATTGTTATGTCTCATTGTGAATTTAATTGTCTATGTAAGTTAAAAATTAGCTAAACACAATTCAGAACTATTTTCACCATGAGGAATTACCTTCTAGTCATAATTATGTTTTTTTCAGGGGTCAATGCTGGATGAAAATAACAATTACAAATTCAGCTATATTATTTATGTTTGCTCTGATTTTAACATGTTGTAACCATACAAAATAAAACACAAGATCATTTTTGAAAGGTTATGGACACTACAATTACAGACATTACAAATCCACATTCAGTGTGTATTATTTTCAAATCCTTCAGCTATTTCACATTTCTATTACTTTGTAGAGTTTCTCATTACATCCGACTTGTAAACCATAAATGGATGTAGAATTCTTTTGATAAAGTCAAAAATTATTAAATGATTACGGACACTACAGATTTTTGTGTGATAAACCTACAAGTTGCCTTAATTTTGTTAAGTTTTTGTGACATTAAAAAATATTGGACTTTTTATTCCTAAATCATAAATACTAAATATTTGTGACAAAATTCAGTGTAACATAATTTAATTTCACCTAATTTTTGAAGATTTAATGTCCATATAACAGGAGGTATAGACTTGATTTGAAAAAAGCATAACAAACTAGTACATTTACATAAATTGCAATAACTTTTTAACCTGATTACCAATTTTTACAAAATAACTCTCTTTAGAGAATTGAATTGTCTGCAAACCAGTGTCATGTTCAACGTTCAACGACAAAAAGTACCCAAATTTGACCTAATGGACTCAGTGTGCAATTTTTATTCCATAACATACTGAATTATGATTTGGTCCCTTTATTGTAAAAAAGCCATATGTAGGTAAAATTATTCATTTCAGTCAGTAACTTATAAATTAGCTATAGTAAATAAGCAACACAAATGCTAGAACCACATAGAAAGCAAGCAGAAAAGGTTAGCTAAATAGCAAAGAGAAAGAAAAAAGAATTCTTACTTTGTACTACTTTCCCAGGAGTAACCACATACGAGGCACTCGTAACTATAGGCAAGGCAGGTGCAAAAGTTTGAGCACCATTGGGGTAAATTGGGCGTCCTTGGTAAGGGCTTGTCGGGGTAGCAGTTATCTCAGCACCTGGGGACAATCAGAAAGTATGCCTAATGAGAAAAGTATCCCTACACTTCACACAAAAATCCTTATTCTTAAAGCAATAAAACTAAATCATTAAGATATCTTATGGATACAACTTTACAGCGTCAGTAAAAGCTACATCTACTGTAAGTTACATTAAAATACCAAAGTTTTGTATTTTATTAACATTTTAGTAAACATTTACACTGAAATACCTTTCTGTTATATTACTAGGATATATTTACCTACTTCCTTCCCAAACACTAATTAATACAACCTTCTGATGTTTAAACAGGATTTTAATTAAAAAGATTGTAATCTTCACAACTGAAAATATCAGCTGACATGAAATATATGGAAATAATTATATTTCTATTACCATTAACAGATTTTTCAAATAAACAAACGTGCATTGAGCTAGTTAGGTGCTTCTCTACAAGTTGTTTTACACACTTCATCTTTGACACGGATCACTATCAAGGCAATACCACACGATAAAAGTGCCTCATATGAGAATAGCCGATAGTGACGAGACAAGACTATGCAATTGGCTATTCCCGTATGAGGCACTCGTATCGAGTAGTATCGCCTTTAGTCTAGCCTCCACCCTTAGACCAATTCAGCTTGGGTGACCATACCAAGAGCGGATGATGCAAGCTACCTAACCTTGTTAAGGAATGAACAGTGAGATAGTATTGATTTTAAAGACTTTATTTTAATGGTTATGAACCATCTATCTGAGAGTTAATTGTAAGCTTATTTAAATTCACATAAACATATATACATACATCTCCGTTTCCTTAACCTTCTGACTAACGCAGGCGAGATATCTCACCCAAGTCATGCCAGTCGACATACTGTACACTGTATACAGTGCATTCCCCAAATTCATATTTCCCGCCGTTTTGCACACGACTCACCAGAATAGATTTATTAACAGGAAACGGAAGACAACTCAGCTTCCTGTGTCTTCAAATTTAGATTTTTCAGTGTAAAATACTTTGGAATTTTGAGTTGAAAAAGTGTTTTTTCTTGACAACAATAGCGGCACGTTGCGGTAATTTTCAGGGATCGATAGCTGATTGTGACAGCTAATTTGATAATAAATATGATCGTTTTACCAACCATGAAAATTACGAAATATTGGGATATGAATTGTAGTTTTTTGCAGTTTTTAAAATTCTGGTCAGAAAACCAGTTATTGGGAATAATGGACGTAAATATTGAACAACTGGCCACAAATGCCCATAAATATAGGTGATTTTTTCAATTTTTTGCCCAATTTTAATCAACATTAACTCATCTAAAATATTATTAAAATTTAAAAAATCCATGAAAATAATACTTACCAGTTCAAATATCAACTTTATTTTATGTATTTATGAAACACTGAAGTGAATATATGTGAGTAAAAAGTATAAAGATGAACCCACTCAATGTGGTTTTTGTCAAAAATTAATCCAGTAGTCTAAAGGTTAACAAGACTTACGCTCTTATAAATCCTCTCAACTTTGTCTAACCAACAAAATTATGGCTGGGGGAGAAGAGTAAAATTGTTATTTAAAAAAATATATAATGTAATAACATGCAAGAAGATGAGATTACAAATAAATCCTGCTTGCCAAAGAAATGTGCAAAGATGTGTAAACTAATGCCAGAATAAAAGCAGGTCTAGCGAGATTCAGATCTTCCACCTCATAAATATATACCAGAATTATATCACTACTCTAAGCTTTAACCATCTGCACATAAAACTGCTCAGCAAATATTCTCTATAAGAAAATGTAAAGTTTAGTATTATTAATAAAAACAAAGGTTATTACGTAAGTTATTTTAACTGTGAAATTTTGTATGAACATACTTAAATTCAGTTTTAGAATAGAATTCATGTGCAAATGGTTGCTTACCATACAAATGAGCAAACAAACAGAAATATGATAAATGTGAAATGACTGATCTCTTACTTTCTACTGGAAGTCCTAACTGTGCAAGGACATATTCTGCTGCATATGACTTAGCTTCTTCCACTGAACGACACAGCTTATTCGGCTGAAATGGATTTGGGTTCTGCGAGGCCAGAGCTGGAATGGTTACCTAATTTTTAAAAAACCCAAAACATATCTATATAAAATCAGATGAACTGACCTTGGACAAAGCCAAAAAAAAAAAAACACCCAGAAAAAAGAAGACAGACAGAGAGAGAGAGAGAGAGAGAGAGAGAGAGAGAGAGAGAGAGAGAGAGAGAGAGAGAGAGAGAGAGAGAGAGAGAGAGAGAGAGAGAGAGAGACTGACAGATCAGAGACAGAGGAGAGACAGAGAGAGGGAAAACTAGTATCTTGAAAACATAGGTGGTTATTGTGAACTTTTCAAGAAGTTTAGGGGTAGCATGAAATATGGAAACCCAGTTTTTCATCCCTTAAAAATATTTTTAAATATCTTCACATCACTAATTTTTTGTGTTTAACCTTCTGACTACTGCTGGCGAGACATCTCGCCCGACATCACGTCAGTCGATATACTGTACACTGTATACAGTGCATTCCCCAATTCATATTTCCCGCCGTTTTGCACACGACACTCACCGGAAACGGAAATATAATTAAAGAATTTTTTTTTTTTTTCAAAATGGTGGATTTTGTTTTGATTTTTTCAATTGAAAATACCTTGAAATTTTGAGTTCAAAAAGTGGTTTTCGGCAAGTATTTTCGCTTGACAACAATGGCGGCACGTCGCGGTAATTTTCAGGGATCGATAGCTGATTGTAACAGCTAATTTGATAATAAATTTGATCGTTTTACCAAAAACGAAAATTACCAAATATTGCAATATGAATCGTAGTTCGGGTTTTAAAAAAAATTCTGGTCAGAAAACCACTGTTATCAGGAATAATGGACATAAATACTGGACAGCTGGCCACAAATGCCCGTAAGTAAACGCAACTTTTTCGATTTTTTGCCTAATTTTAATCACCATTAGCCGATCTAAAATAATAAAAATAACAAAAAAAAGACACGAAAATAATACTTACTGATTCATATATGAACTTTATTTCATGTATTTATGAAACATTTAAGTGAATATATGTGAGTAAAAATTATAAACTTGTACCCACTTTTTTTTGTTAAAAATTAATCCAGTAGTCTAAAGGTTAAACAAAACAAACTTTAACTTTATAAAAATAATGTGGAATTTAGTGCCAGAAAAGCGCAATTAATTGATAGTGAACAACTGTTAAACAAAAGAAGTGGAGACTGGAAACTCATCAATAGGCTGACCTTGAAGAGGAATAGCTGCATATCCCCTGCACCTTCTCTGTGTACAGCAGAGTGAAGCTGGTATATTGGTGTGCCCCAGCCATTCTTCTGACACATCTCATCCAAGATCTGAAGCAAATAAAATAAATTGGCATATATACAAAATTCTGCTTATGGGAATATGAAACATAAAATCAGAATTGCTTCAGAACAAGATATTTCTTGTCAAGCAGATTTATTTTCAGTAATATTTTTCACATATTGCTATAATTTATGTTCATCATAAAGGACTCTTTACATATCACTTAAGATTCAAATTTACCCAAGTAATATAACTTCATTATTGTAATGCCTATTCGCAAAATTATTAAAATTAATTCTCAACACCTCTCCTCAGTCTTCACCAGGAAAAGCGAATGATCACATTGCAATAAAAATCTTAATAAATTTTATTTGAAACTTCATGTGATTGCTTGCCTAGCACTGACAAAAACAGAAACATGACTGAACATGATTTCTTATAGCAGTTACGAGTAGGTAAAAGATTTTTCTTTTAACAACGTTTTTCCTTTTTTCAAGAACAAGTATATATATCAATAATTTACAATGAAATATAGCTAAGGCTTTAGCTATGATATATATGCACAACTTATCAAGTTTACACAAACAAAATTATTAATACCATTAGTATGAAATACAATACATTTGTTTTTCAGTAACCAAAGACATAATATTTCAGAAATAAATGTTAATTCAATCATACAATATTTAACTTATAAAGGAAAGAAAGTACTGTAAAGCGCATTGTAAAAACACAAAAAGCAGGAGATAAGTGTCAAGTATAAAATTGGACAAAAAAACCAACACACCAATAAATAGTAATTTAGCCAAATACAAGTTGAGAAGAAAGACCGACAAAAATATTCTATATTGGTGAATTATTCATGAAGATACATCCAATGATAATTATTTCAATGTAAATAATGATGTGAAAACTGTACCAGGTTTAAATTTTTAAAAGTTGCATTTGCATACATTTACAAATTTAGTGTAACTAGATACTTAAAACATTAAAAACCCCAAAATCAAAAACAAAATCTCAAGATAAATAGCAACATGTATCAAATGACTAAGTATGACTGTTACTATGTGAAACAATTAATCTATACATTTGCACACACACAAACAAAAAAAACATTGTGGAACATCACACAGAATAAAAATATACACATGTATGGTAAGTGAATATACAGAAATGCAAGTGAATATACAGAAATGCAGAGGATTTAAGCAGTTCTACAGTTTTGGGTGCATTGTCTATATGTAGCTAACAGGTACAAGTGTCATTAATATCCATTTAAAACTATAACAATTAATTTTCAGTTGGTATTTTGGTGTTGTTTATACTGTGGCATACTGGTATCACTCGTTACAAATTAGATGTTTGCAAGGTGTTTGTTTAAAAGAAAAATAACATTTATTTTGTTATAATGCACCACCAACAAAGATATTTTTTAAATTAACAAAAATTAATCTTGTAATATAGTTCACATAATTACCTTTAGGTCAAACAAAATAAATTTCTGGTCTCTGGTCAGCATGTGTGTTAATTTTGATCCTCGTGTGTCAACATTTAAAAAAAAAAAAAAAGTAATTTCTCGCAATATGACGATTTTTGCTGGGCTTTTCTTGCTAAGATGTAAAATATGCATCTGGAACCAAAATGCCATCGCGCATGAACTAGGACATGCACTCCGATTTCAATTTAAATATGCTCTTTATTTCAGTATCTAGTATGCCCACCTTTTCCAAGCAATCCATGCTTTAAAAAAAAAAAAAAAAAAGGAATTGAAAAAAATTAAAAATCTGTATTGCCACATCAATTCTATAACTTGGTCCAACCAGAAACCAACTTTTTGTTGTTGTTTTTTTGGCCTTATATGTGTAAATTATTTTTAAATCGACAAGCTCTTATACCAGTTCACAAAAAGCAGGAAAGTTCCAGAATGTTGAGGCATATAATTCACTGTACCTGCATTGTAGTTTTCAATGATTGTGGTTTGAGAGTAACCGGGTTAGTGGGTATCAAATCCATGCCAGGCAAGATGTCATAAAGCCGCCCCTACAGCAAAAATACTTTCTCACATAGATCTTTGCTTATCACAAATATATCATAAAGACCATTTGCTGGCCCACAAAAGTGCCCAGAAACTGTTTCCGACAAAGTATAAGTCATGTTAATCCTCTCAGTGCCATTGCAGATTTTAAAAATTAAAAACCACTATTCCATAATATATTAGATACAAATATAATAATCATAAAAACTTAATTTGTACTTGCAGTTAGTATTTTAATAATTGATACATATTAAGTTTGTATACTATAGAAAAATGTGTACGGCACGTATTTATATAATTAAATTAGTTATCTCATAATAGCAGAATTATTCAGCGTATATTTAGGGATGTTACTATGACATCTTAACCAGCACCAGTAGACAAAGCTGTACCAAAAAGGAGACCGATGAATTAGCATTTACTCTACAGTGGATAATGCTAATTTACAAAAAAAAGTATTATAACACAAAATCGTAAACAAATTATAATTTAAATTTCATTAAAAAAAAATAAAAAAATAAAAAAATGTAAAAGGAGTTGGCATGATTTTAAAGCTTAATATTATAATATATATATATGTATATATTTTTTATACATATTTTAGCATTATATGTTTAAATGCTTATTCATCAGATATCTCTTTCACACAGAAACCAACTATAAACACAAATGCAACTGGGACTAAGGAAGCAATCACAGGAAGAGTTTGGAAAATCAATTTATTTATTTTTGTCAGAGAAAATTGTATTATTTATTTCTTAGAATTTGACAAATAAATATACATGTACAATGTTGTGTTTATAATCCATGACCATGAACACATTTGTAAGAATACTAGGGAAATTATCAAAAGAAGCTTCTTAATTGTTCTTCTGCACATAGCACTGGAAGGGTTAACAATAACACCACAACTAATTTGAAAAAAACAATTGCTGGTTTCAAGAGCCCTTTTACTTAGTACAGCCTTAAACTAGATTTCTTCAGCCTCTGCTGTATTCATGTGTGACTAATTATGCATTAAAAAAACAAAACAAAAAAACAAAGACAGCTGCCTCACCCTTCCCCTCCCAAAAAAAGAAAGAAAAAAGAAAGAAAGACAAACCCCCCAAACACAAGAAAAAACCCCACACAACCCCAACCCACCTAAGATAATAATGACCCTGGACAGAAGATGTGGGAGCTTCTTTAAAAGTAGTTAATTATTGTGAGCATTTCATTACAGAACAAAGGTCAAGATGTAGCCCACTGGTAAATGCTCTCGCCTGATGTGCTTGTTGGTCTAGGACTGATCCTTGTCGGTGGGCCCATTGGGCTATTTCTCATCCCAACCAGTGCACCATGACTGGTATATCAAAGGCTATGGTATGTGTTGTCCTGTCTGTGGAATAGTACATATAAAAGATCCCTTGTTGCTAATGGGAAAATATAGTGGGTTTCCTCTTTAAAACTATATGTCAAAATGGTCAAATGTTTGACATCCAATAGTCAATGATTAATAAACTTCATTAAATAACCAAGGCAGGAACAGTTTTGGGATGGCACTAAAATTCAAAATGGCACACCACAACTTTTAATATCATATACAATCTACATGTAAATCCACAGATTTTATTTTCTCTTTATTCTGAAATACTGTTTACATTCTATGGAGATGCCATAGTAACAAAAATTACTAATGAATTTTGGGGTTTTCACTGAATCTACTAGAACAGTTCATTTGTTAAAAATTTATTTAATATTTGAAATTATTAGCAGGGGTGGGAATTGGTGAATTGTAAAAAAAAGAGGAAATCTGGAGGGGTCCCGCACATTCTTGAAATCCTAGGTTAAAATCTGTGCCATCTGACACATTTTGGAGGAAAGGATGATTAAAATGCGAAGAAACACAATGTTCCATGAGAGGAAAACAGCGGACCCAAGGAGAATTCCCAGCCCTGATTAAATATAGCTTGGGGGGGGGAGAGAATTAATAAAGAAGCTGCATGCATGTAACCTTGTATGGCTCTGAAAGATAGCAAACCATATTTTAAAACAAATGTTGAACACTAATACTCATCTTAAATATATGTACTTGTACATGTAGTCCACTTATTATTAATGAAACTGAAGCAATAATAATACCAAACGTAAATCAAAGACAATGGAAACCAGCAATTTAAACCATAAACCATATATACAAACATGCTGTAATCAAATACATGCTATCAAAACATGCTGGTATTATTTGCAGTAACATATACTGTGGATTCATGTCGTCCAATATATACTTGAACTACAAATTAAACACTTTTTTTGTATTACTTATATGTACAAATATAATTTATCATGTAATTAGAATAAATGTATGTTATTTTTTACTTTAAAATTAATTCTGAGGCTTTCAAGATTTCTACAATAACAATAAGCTGCATCCACTTTCATCAAGGTGAATTTAATGGTAAAAATAATGGAAATTGTAAACTTGATAAAAATGTTGTAGGTTACGAAGTCCATATTTTGTGATAACCAGTACATGGATTACCAGACAATATGTTTATTTAGATGCCCGAAATCCTTTAGAAATAAATGAATCCACTGTACTGTTGAGTGACCATGCAGGAGCAGAATTCCCGTGCAAATCAGAGACTTGACTTATGTAAAGATTTACACATGTAGCACTGGTTGTCATTTTTTTTCTACCAAGAATCGGTGCTAATTCATGCAAATATTTTATGGTTATGGTAAATCATAAATGAATTTATAAATGTATGAGTGCATAACAATCTCATTTTGATTTTTCAAATAATGCTACTGATTGTGTTTAAAAACTTACATTATTCTTGAAAATTTAGGTGTTTTGATAAAATTCTGCCCATATCATGATTATAATTAGTAAACAAAACAAGGTGAACAAACTGGATACATGTATACTCTATTTCAGTATTTGCATGTTTTCATAACACGTTTGTGGGAATAACTTCAATTTGGATAAATTAAAGCAGAAATGGATTACAACTACAACCTCTGCAATTGCCCATGGAGAATTAAAACGTGTTTTTTTGCGGTGGACTACATTAGAATTTGTTTCCACTGCTTGTTTTTTTGCCGTGGACATTTTTTTGATGGCAGGGTTTGAACTATGAAACTTAAAATGCAGCGTTTCATCCCAAAATGTCAAAACAGTAGCACATACATGTAGTCAGTTTAAATATAATAAAGACATGTAACTCCTGTCTACAACCAATAAAATATTAAAAAGACAGAATTCCAAAAATATGTTTTCAAGAAATTTTGGCTATGCCCTTAACCAAGTCGAAGTTCAGCGACATAGAGAGCAACCTTTTCACATGAATCACCTAGTGTGATCCTGTTTATATGAACTTTAGTTTGGTTGCTAGGAGAACACTGTATGAAATATTTTTGTTCCCTAACAAAACAAAAATAGTTCCATTAAGCAAACAAATCAAGTCAAAATGTTGGTGGCTGATGGTAGTAAAAATGGGTGTGGGGAAATAATAATTTTTAAAAATAATCACAGCAAAAGCAGTAATATTTTGTCATTTCCAAAACCTTTATCCTTACCACTCTAACATAACCCAAACTATTGCTACTCACAAAACAGTATTATTAAAACCACATAAATGAAGAATACATGTATACAGTGTGCTTAAGTAGTGTGCTGATGAAGATTAATAATTTTATTAATACAACCGGTTCAGTATGTAAACTGTAATCTATTTCAATGAAATAGTATTTGTGACATAACAACATATTAACATACTAATTGTTGTTCAAATATTATTTTTATCATTTGTTATCTACAAAAATATGACTAAATTATCAGATTGACATGCACTTGCATTAAAAAAATATGTAAACCGAAAAGAAAAAACCCCCCAAAAAACCCCAACAATAATTTTAGCCAGAAAATGTAATTTTGTGTTACAAAATCAATTCTCACTTCCACTGGGTGTTTTTTGTATCCATCACGAACAGCGAAGGTTGCTGTGGTATAGCCGCGAGTTCCTCCTGCCCCTCGTGACCCTGCGGCCCCTCGACCCCGCCCGCGAAGAATGCCACGAATTCCAATTGCACCTCGCTGGACACCTCTACAAAGTGGAGATTGCAAAGGTCGTTTACAACCGACTTAACATTCTAAGATAAAGCAGAAGATAACAAAAGCACAAAAGTTCAGATACAATTTGAACTAAATATTCATTAGCTGTATTAATTTAAAATATGTCAGATAGACAATCAATTGTCCCCCCCCCCCCCCCCCCCCAAGCATCCAATTTATACAATAGATCAATAACGTACATTAATGGTTAGCCTGGTTTTCCCTTTTATGTATGTATTGTTGTACAATATAGAACTAATATTGTTTGTAACATATTTGTATATTATGTTTGTAAGCTAATCCACAAATAAAAATAAAGAATTAGATATTAGTATATTAAACAAAATGTATATTAATACAAAATTTAAAATAGTATCCGTTTTATACCATTATATCGGACTGTTCATCAGATCACAGGGCTCAAAGTTAAAAAGTTTGTCATCTACGACTATTTTGAAATGTTTATGCTGTAGACAAAATACTCACCTACTGCAATTTTGAGCCTGCCTACACTAATTTTAAACCAGTAAATTTTGCAAAACACACACACATAAAAATTATCTCTTCAACTGAAGGCAATATCTTTTATCCAGTGTCAAAAAACGGCAATTGGTGAAGTCTCTGACCTATGGCAACTCATATTGCAACTATGGCAACTGCTGTCACATGTGCACATGTGTGTGCATATTTAACATCATTTGTTAAATCTCACCTCATTCCTGGCGATACGTACTGGCTATAAAATGCTGGAGTTGTAAATGGAGCTTCGTACTGGTATCCATATACCTACAATTATAAAATACAAGAAGCCCATAGGCTTAAACGGTCTCCCGAGTGAATTGTTAATCCTCTACTTTGATAGACCATCTAATGATCTTCACATTTATGAAAACTTTTCAGATATAGCATCAAATGACCATATTTATTTCTTACATGTGCCAAGGTTTGGCATTAAGTCGTTTTTTTTTTTTTTAAACTGGTTCAGCTTTTTCTCCTTTAGGCCACCCCCCCACCCCACCCCACCCCACCCTTTGTGTTTTTAAACAAAACAAACTTTATTTCTTGAAGTAATGAGGGAGGTTTTTTTAGGGGATAACCTTATGGAGTTAATAAGATTTGTGGGTGTTATTGTCTATTTGATCCTGCAAATGTCATTTTTGACCTAAAAATGAAACCTTTGTGGGCATGAAATAGACAATAACACCCGCAAATCTAAAAACTACATATGGTTAGGTCCATTGGAAACTGAATAGTTTTTCTATGGAACTAACTGTATATTTGGTATTTCTTAAAAACAATACCTGGCTACAGTCTAACTGTAGACCCTTGAATCGTTGACTTGGCCTTTTGTAATTGCTAAAGATGTCACTTTCTAATGATGTCATTAGCTTTCTGTGTGTTATTTTCATTTGATTCCGGGAAAAGAATGTAATTAACAATACAGAACACATTCGCCATCAGTTTACAATAAAAATTAGAATACCTTTCCACTTTTGGGCTTTGCCACTCAAATGTGTTTTTTTCACATGCCCAAGAGATCTCCAAACAAATTTGGCTGGGCTTTGTCTGAGAAGACTGGGTTTTTTTTTCTTTTTTTAATTGGCATTATTTTCCCCCTTTTCACCCTGCCCCTCAGGCACGGGTGGGAATTGGTGAAATGTTAAAAAGAGGAAATCTAGAGGGGTCTGGGGTGCTGAACTGTCAAAAAGAGGAAATCTATTGAGGGGTCCGGGGACAAGGACGATTAAAAAGCAAGGAAACACAATGTTCCATGAGAGGAAAACCGCAGATTCGAGGAGAATTCCCACCCCTGAAATAGGGAATCTAACATTATTGACATTAACAAATTAGATAAACCACCAGTGACCTGCTGACCTTTACATTTGAAGATTATTAAGTTATAGCATTTCTAAAAGTAAATAAATTATTATTTTTTTTCCACAATTAATTATTTTATTTATTTTTAAACAGAACATGTTGTAGCATTTTTATTTTATATGTTTTGTATATGTAGATTGAAATATGGCAAGTAACATTTCAACCACATATCTTACTATTAAATACCACTGTCATCAGTGTTTTGTATATGTAGATTGAAATATGGCAAGTAACATTTCAACCACATATCTTACTATTAAATACCACTGTCATCAGTGTTTTGTATATGTAGATTGAAATATGGCATGTAACATTTCAACCACATATCTTACTATTAAATACCACTGTCATCAGTGTTTTGTATATGTAGATTGAAATATGGCATGTAACATTTCAACCACATATCTTACTATTAAATACCACCGTCATCAATGTGTTCTGATGTTGGTGGTATACACTCTCTCAAACCCAAGATATATTCTATTTGATGAATAGATATTATAATTTGTAAAATAATAAAAAAAACCCATATATTGGATATCTTTGCCCATTTTAAGTCAGCGTTCGAAGTAAACCGTAAGGACTATAAATTAATATTAATACGGCAATTGCCGTAGTGCAGTTATCTAATTCAAACCCTGCAGGCTTAACCATGAGCAAAATCACTTTCCTGAAAAGGTGCTAGGCAAGAGATCACAAGAACCTTTTAAAAAAACCATTATCAAAATGTTCAGGCAAGGGGAGTAATAACCTTTCCTGATGAAAATTTAGTAACTGTAAGGTATCACAGTAAACTTTCACCTATCAATGGAATTATCATTCTTTACCTTGCACATGGCAGCACTGAAATGATCCTTTAATACAGTACAATGTTGTAATTTGTGCAGAACTGTCTTGTGCCATAAGATTAACAAAGAAACAATTTGTTTCTTCTTATATTATTTAAATATTCATATGTGCTACTGTTCCTTCTACTGTGTTTCTCATGCATTGCTATACATATTACATGTATGTTGATGTTGTTTGTATGAATATATGTATATATGTATGTATACTATCATGTATAGATTAGAGTCACCTTGTACTGAATGTGTTTACCCTCTGAAAATAAAGAATTTTATTATTATTATTAGATTTAACTTTAACTGAAGACGTATCAAAACCACATAGCTATTTAAAAATATTATTGGATTTATTTTTGAACTTGCACATATTAGTAGTGTTTATGGTTTGAAAATTGATGGTGACAGGGTTGTATCACCTGTTTTTAGACTCCAATAATCGGCACCATTCCCCACCATTCCTCAAAAGCTATGTAGTTTTTTATTCCCAATTTTGGAGTAAAAAATTCTCATTTTTTATTATTATATTTTTATATTGAAAACAATACGTAAGACTAGATATTAATTTGAATAAATACAAGTATATGTACAGTATTAGTCTTTTCGATTTTAACAAGGCTTACTAAAATGTTTTTTAAATGAAACAGAAAACAATTTCCAAAAGTTTTGTAAAACAACTTTAAAATTCCCAAAGTCAAATTTTAGAAATAAAACCCTGGGTGAGCAAAAAACTGCTCTCCTTAAATTATGTATGGAAGGAAGGAAATGTTTTATTTAATGGCGCACTCAACACATTTTATTTACGCCGGTTATATGGCGTCAGACTTTATGGGCTATTCTTTTCGCTTAGCAGCAAGGGATCTTTTATATGCATCATTCCACAGACAGGATAACACATACCACAGCCTTTGATATACCAGTCGTGGTGCGCTGGCTGGAGTGAGAAATAGCCCAGTGGGCATAACAACGGGGATCGATCCCAGACCAACCGTGCATCAAGCGAACACTTTACCATTGGACTACGTCCCGCCCCCGAAATTGTGTAAGAGAGCAATTACTTTCTGTATACAAATTCACAATAATTATAATTAAATAAAAAAGCACTATCAGCATTTAAAAAGGCAATCAGTTTTTTGCCCAAGTGGAAATAGTTTTGCACAAGCAAACGCGACCAGGGGCAATTACCCATGTCAAAGCATAAGGACTGCATTAGTCAAACATGATTTGCATTGCTTTGAGTTAACTAAAAATATATATATACATATATTTTTTAAATAATGTTTTTTTTTATGTTCTCTGGGCATATAATTAAGGACTAAAGCAGTTTGACCAACAAGCTAAGATATATCACATTATGATTCGTTTTATTTAAACATAAAAATTAAACAACAAAACAAAACTCATCTTATAATATCAAATGTAAAAGCTAAAAATAATGAAATAACCAACAAAACAATTATTTGAAATAGGTGTTCAATTCCTATACACTTTTAAATACTCCTGAAGATATCCAAACCACATTTTGAAGATATCCAAACTACATTTTATCAGAAATATTGGGGTTTAACAGACAAAACTACAAAAGTCATGAACATGTAAAATTAACATTCAATTAAATCTACTGTACAATTATTGATAAATGTATTTTAAACTTGTAACACTCTTCTTATACATGTATATTGTGCTTAACTATTCTATTTGGTACACTTTAATTATAAATGTAAATTACGAGATAAATAAAAAACAGGCAAAGTTCTCTTTCATTTTGATCAATAATTTTTTTTAGTGCAATCTGTGACATAGTTTTTTTGTTTTTTTTACCTTTTACTTTGATGAAACTACATTTCCCTACATTCTGAGTAGTTCAGCATTGATTTTGTTTCATATACCTATTAACTGTCAGCTGCAGACAGGTAGTTATTGAACTATTTCTTCTAGTATTTTCTGGCTTAACATGTAGTCTGGGGTAAGGGAAAATAATATTGGGTTAATTACAACCTAGTATACTGCATAATCAGCTCAGCTATTAGACATCTAACATATAATGGTAACTGATAACATATATGTAAGCACACAAATAGGAGTTTTGGTTGGGTGGTTGGGTGGTTGTTTGGTTAATTAGGACATTTAGTCACAGGACAGCACATACCATGGTCTTTAATATACCAATTATGGAGCACTAGTTGGAATAAGTAACACAAATGGGTTGGAAGATGACCTCAAACTGGGTCACATTCTGCTCCCCACAACAGAGGCTCTTCGAGTAAAAAATAGTACACTACAAAGACAAACCCTGCTTTTTTAAATTTGTTTTGTAACTATAAAAAACCCATCATAATAAAATTAAAACTGGTTTTTGGTCTACAAGCCAAGTTTATGTACGTATACATGTATGTATATATTTGTACATCTATAGAACTATCAATACTGAGTTTGTGATCACAAGTCAGTATAAGAAATTAGAAGAAAAAAATACTGTCTTTATTTACATTGTCGCTTTTACATGTAGCTTGATCAACCTGGGGTATTTAGCCACGAAGTCACAGAAAATGAACACCTTGTAAACAAAGAGAATTTTAACACAAATCAAAAGAACCACCTGTGGTACAACAGTCTTTGCATCATTTTCCTGAAATAAAAAACACATTTCAATTGCTGACCCCTATGGAATTTGGATCCAATAAACCATATTCAGTTACAGAATGCAATAGTATATTCGGAATTGAAGATTATTTAACAGAATGCCAGACTAGTGGTTACTTCTTTCAAATACAAAAAGTTATATCTATAATATTAATATAATATGCGAGACCATTTTAACAGTATTCCATGGTTCTGATCACTTCTCTTTTAGTCGTAGCCCAGTGGTACAGCGCTCGCTCGTCGGTGGGCCCATTGGGCTATTTCTCGTTCCAGCCAGTGCACCACAACTGGTATATCAAAGGCAGTGGTATGTACTATCCTGTCTGTGGGATGGTGCATATAAAAGATCCCTTGCTGCTAATCAAAAAGAGTAGCCCATGAAGTGGTGACAGCGGGTTTCCTTTCTCTATGTCTGTGTAGTCCTCAACCACATAACCGTAAATAAAATGTGTTGAGTGCATCGTTAAATAAAACATTTCTTTCTTTCTCTTGTGGTCTGTACTTAACAGATGCTGCACTTCGCAAGGATCTTTGTGCACTCCGGTCCAGTCGACTACCATACACATATTTTGCTAAAAAGTGCATACAAAGATTGACACTTAACATAGAAGTGGCCATATATACAGCAGTTGTATAGAAGTGGCCATATATACAGCAGTTGTGTATATAGGTAGCCTCAGCTAATGATGGCTGACTATCTACACTGCAGTTGTATTTTTAATCCACCACACCCCATGTACACTTTCCCGTGCAAGGAACATCCAGTTTAAATCAGTCTGTCATATTTGGAGATTTTCAAACAGGATGACACATCCATTTTCTTTTATAATTTAGATGAGAAACGTGGGTTTGAAATACATCTCTCGAAAATGCTACACTTACCTCAGAAACAGCGCTTTTATTTCCACGAAGCACTCTTGAAAAATCATTTTTATCCACAGGTTTTGCTAGCACCACTTCTAGTGTTGAGCCCTCCAGCGTGGAACCTAAAATGAAACATAAATTATAAATCTTTTTTAATCATTGCATCAACCTATGTGACAACAATTAACTAGAGATTAAGCTATCTTTTACTAAATCATCAAATATAAACTGAAGCCCCCAGACCTCCACTTCCCCCAGCATTCTTGCCCCCATCCAGTGATCAGTTCATATCAAATTATTTTGCCAACACTCTCAACTCAAATCTTCAATTCTTGGGGAAACATTACCCAAGTATCCTAGACCCAAAACGCTATCACGGCATAGTAAAAAGTATTATGAAATTTATGTATGCTAGGTGGCATACATGTTAGTGTTTTCCCTAGCTTGCTTTAGCATGGTGCAGCACCATGCCTCAATAGTCTAGTGCCATCTTGCCTTAACCTTTAGACTACTGGATTAATTTTTAACAAAAACCACGTTGAGTGGGTACAAGTTTATAATTTTTACTTACATATATTCACTTAAATGTTTCATAAATACATGAAATAAAGTTCATATATGAATCGGTAAGTATTATTTTCGTGTCTTTTTTTGTAATTTTTAATATTTTAGATCGGCTAATGGTCATTAAAATTAGGCAAAAAATCGAAAAAGTTGCGTTTACTTACGGGCATTTGTGGCCAGCTGTCCAGTATTTATGTCCATTATTCCCGATAACAGTGGTTTTCTGATCAGAATTTTTTTTTTAAATCCGAACTACGATTCATATTGCAATATTTGGTAGGCCTAATTTTCGTTGTTGGTAAAACTATCAAATTTATTATCAAATTAGCTGTTACAATCAGCTATCGATCCCGCCATTGTTGTCAAGCGAAAATACTTGCCGAAAACCACTTTTTGAACTCAAAATTTCAAGGTATTTTCAATTGAAAAAAATCAAAACAAAAACCACCATTTTGAAAATAAATCTTTTTTCTTTAATTATATTTCCGTTTCCGGTGAGTGTCGTGTGCAAAACGGCGGGAAATATGAATTGGGGAATGCACTGTATACAGTGTACAGTATATCGACTGACGTGACGTCGGGCGAGATATCTCGCCTGCAGTAGTCAGAAGATTAATCAGCGTAATACTGCCCTGAGATTAAACCAGCCTTTTTCAATAATTAATTCTAAAATTTCCTTTATACAAACACTCAAAATGTATTATTAATTAATAAAATGTTATATATTTTGTCATTCGTTTATTAAAGCAAGCACATTCATTACATTTATTGTTATTTCAATTAAAAAAAATTGTCTTTAATGAAAAAATAAAATAAAGTGCCTTGAAATTGGTGAAAATACCCCAAAAGTCGACCATGCCTTGCCAAATGTCTAGGGAAAACACTACATGTACTTGTGGAAAATATCATGAATAAATGAAACTGTGGACTAAATACCAAAAACTTTAATACATTTTTTTTAATGAATCGTCTCATCCCTACATTTAATATGTTTCAAATTAGAATGCTGTTTCAGTACCTCTCAAAACAATTTAATGTTTAACAAAACCAGAACATTTAATTATGAAAGTAGCCAGCACGATCAGTCACAACAACCGATGAAATAACTTATTATTATGACAAGACCGGTTTCAAGTTAAGTACACAAATTGGTACTAACACGTTTATACTTTATTTTGTGTTCATGGTAACAACTCAGCAGCAACAACTGTTTACATCTAGGGTTCTTACCATCAGACATACACACATATGGAACAAATGAATTATTTTGTTTTGTGCCATTTTGGTTTCACATTTTCAAACTTAAATGTATTTTCTTGTCCAGGTCGACTACTAAAAAAATTTGTTGTTGATTTATCAAGTTCTATGCTTTTCTCCAAAACCAAATCCTACAAGTACTTACCATCCAAAGATTCCATAGCTTTAAGGGCGTCGTCTCGTGTTTTGAAATGCACAAATGCATAGTCTCTCAATTTTTTCACTCTTTCAATACAGTCTTCCTTCTCAACTGCTTTTTCAAATACTTCCTTTATTGTTTCTTCACTAGTATTGAGCATTAAATTTCTAACATATAATATCCGAACCTGCAAAACAAATGACAAGTATAAATCAGGGTTCTTGGTTTAAATATCCACAACAAATGATCATGAGGCGTGCACCAAGTAAAATAGGTGTTAAAACAGGGCTTGAACTTAAGAATTTGTCTCCAGTCATGGCCATTTTTTTGTTAAAATTCCATGGGTGAAATGACACACAGATGGCAATTTTGGCCCTGCCTATAGCAATTTTTTTTAAATCGACTTTTACAGTAAATAAACATGACTGAAAGGTTATTTTGCTGTATGTAGACGTATTTCAAATGTACAAATGTTATATACTGGCAGATAATGTACACCAGGTGTATACATTTTGCCATTGTTGAGGAGTTTTACAGACGCACTTGTATGATGTCGGTGATGCTCCAGACCTATAGCAATTTATATCTCAACGACGGCAATTACTGTTGGTGCTGTCATTAAGTTCAATCCCTGTTAAAATATGGAATATAAGCAATCATTTGACAAATAACACCAGTAACTGGTTAAAAACAAGAACTATATAAATGCGGACTTCAGTCTCTTTGGTGTTTTCAGTACTGTCTACTCCAATGCCTACTATTTTCTAATGTTTTTGTTCAAACAGATTGAAGTTTCTATAGCTTCCAAATACATAGATAAGATTCTTATAATCAAGAAGCATGCAACATCCTTAATTAATTGCAAAATTATATATATAAATTCAATAAAAACCTTTCTGTTAATTAAAAATGCAAATGGTAATTTAAAAAAAAAAATTGGTTATCAAATACATATATGATATACATGGACAGAAATATGATTACCACATTTAACACCCAATAAGCAATAGACAGTGCACAAACTTTCTAGTTTATTAGCAAAGCATTTTACACTATCTTGAATAGTTGGCTGTCAAGAGACTGGGAAATCCCAACCATTTGTCAGATTTTTTTATATATATATAGCTGACTATTAACCCCCCTCCCCCCCAAAAAAAATATTGATATTCAGCGAGTTAAATGTACTTCACTACTCATTAGAACTTGTTAATTCAACTTACCATAACAAACCTCAAAAATGCACAAGATGTTTTTCAATTTATTTAAATAAATTGAAAAACAGCAATATTTTATCTGTTTGAGGGGCAGGAGCTCAGGGCTCGAAACTCACCAAAATATACGGTGGCTCAAAAACAATAATCTGGGCTACTAAAATTTCATTTTCAGTGGCCCAAACTTGCTTTAGGTACATGTAATCTAAATATGAATGGTTCAGAATGACTGCATTTGGTCTACAACATCAATAAAAATTTATAATATAAATAAATGTTGGTTAATTACGGTAAGCCGATACGTTCAGTTCTGCGACCCACGAGCAAACATTTATTGTGGAATAAATACATGTCATACAATTATTAATAGTAGCTCATATATATTATAGAAAGAAGATCACCCAATATTATTTTTTAATATTTAAGTCGCCAAAACAGGGCTTTGGTCGCATTTGGCGACCTGGCCATAGGCCGTTTCGAGCCCTGGAGCTACATGTAGCTCATTTGGTAGATAATTTGCCTGAGGTACTTGGGTGGAAGGACTGAATCTCATTGGCATACAAATTCTCTGATTAAGAAATTTCCCTGTCCCCGTAGTACCAACTGGACAGCCAGAAACACTTATAACATGTAACATAAGTATTTTAATTTACATATAATCTAGTCTCGGTCTCTATTATTACTTCACAAAATCATGTTTACAATTAATACGTGAAAAAGTTTAGATATAAATACTGGTCATTTTAATTCAATTGTGCATGTCTAAAACATAATTATGTGGTCAGTCTGAGATTGATCCCCGTCAGTGGACCCACTAGGCTATTTCTCGTTCCAGCCAGTACACAACTGGTACATCAAAGGCTGTTATGTGCTACTCTGATGGGATGGAAAGAAAAAAAAGAAAGAAATGTTTTCTTTAATGACGCACTCGACACATTTTATTTACGGTTATATGGCGTCAGACATATGGTTAAGGACCACACAGATTTTGAGAGGAAACCCGCTGTCGCCACTACATGGACTACTCTTTCCGATTAGCAGCAAGGGATCTTTTATTTGCACTTCCCACAGGCAGGATAGCACAAACCATGGCCTTTGTTGAACCAGTTATGGATCACTGGTCAGTGCAAGTGGTTCACACCTACCCATTGAGCCTTGCGGAGCACTCACTCAGGGTTTGGAGTCGGTATCTGGATTAAACATCCCATGCCTCGACTGGGATCTGAACCCAGTACCTACCAGCCTGTAGACCTAATTAACAAATGCGAAAATGTGTAGAGGGACAACCTAATTTCGAATTCGTAATATGAAACGCTAGTACCTTAGTGAAAAACTGATTGTGCGGTGGGAATTCCAACCTAGTTTTACATCACAGGTGTTGTACAAGCTCACATAAATAAAGCGAAAACCAACTTTATAAAGAGTCTACTTATCCATTTTAGTAACGTGCTGGATTGTATCATTTTTGGCACCGTCATGAAATACCATGATTTACGAATAATGGTCAAATATGTTAAAAAGGTAAATGCCTTCAAATAGAAGGGGCATTTATTCAAAGATGTGGGCCTACATCTGGTCAAATATGGTACTCAATATAATAATCATGGGAAACGAAAGTTTGGTTTTGTAATTTTACCGACATGCTATTAATATGGTACCAAAAACTACCTGACACGCACACACAAGTGTACAAAAGGCATAAAGAGGCAGGTTGTGTTCGGAAATTTTGGTTGCCCAGCGGATGACTGAACTGTAAATTTCACTCATCCGATCACATTTTTACTAGTCTGGGGTGAGCGGACGAGTACTTTTGGCCAGCCCTCATTAAGCATGTAGCATTTACTATCATTCATCAATTCAACATAGACATCTTAGCTAAGGGCTGTTCCCAAATTGATTACAGCTCTGGGTTAGGCAGTACACCAACATTATTTTATGACTGGTGGATGTGCCTCAACTGTTGCCATATGATATATACAAACATGGATTCTGGAACAGATCTAACAAGTGCTACTCTCAGAATCTATCACAATGACTCATTTATCAGTCATGGGGGTGTGGGGAAAGACCCACATGTACTTTTAATATATAGCGACAATGCACAGTTTACAAATAAAGTCATACACCTAAATGCAGTCTTGTCAAAATAATCTGGCAACTGGTACACTATATGGACTGTCAACCCCTGCAACTGTCCGCGGCAATCGGCAATGCTGTGGAGATTTCCGCAGAGTTTTTCATTCTCTGCAGCATTTTTTTTTGCCGTGGACTATATTGGATTTTTTTTTTTCAAGATGGATTTTTTCCTTATTGTTAAAAATAAAATGTACTTAGTGAAATGAAAACAGATTAAAAGTAACTATCAAAAGAGTAACTGCACAGTTATTACTTAGAAGAATCTGAATCTCGGTGTCATCGGGCATGAGGCGTATCATAAAATATTGTTTGTTTCCCGTTACCCGACTGACCCTAATTTGAACCTGCCGACCCTAAAACTTTTTTTGTATATCCAAATTTATTTTTTTAATATAACAACGATTTCCACGAAAACATTCCAAAATTATCACAAGCACCAATTTGGTGTCATTTTGGGGATAACCCTACTGTGTTTTCCGATTTGCGGACGTGTATCGGTGGTTTTATTGTCGCAAATTTAGTTTTATTGGCAACCCATTAGCCACTAAATGTTGTCTTCTAACAATTGATTGATGGAGTTACTTCCCTTCAAATTGAAGTTCGGTAACTTTTGTGAGATATCGGGCGAAGAGTCGGAAAATGGTTTTCACGAATATATGCGATCTTTTCCGATTTACTCTACATCTAGCGTATTGAGGTGTTCCGATTAATAATAATAATAATAATAACTATATTTAATGATTTACTCCAGCGACAAACTGGCTTTGTAGAAATTTAGTGACCTTCTGATAAACTAGGGGAGGGAATGTTTACCGATACTGATGGAGTTTACTGCCAAATCAAATAATTAAATATGTCAGTAAGATCCCAATGCGTTTCGTTATTTTTTGTAAGTGGTCACTGGGAACTTCGCGGGTTTCCGCTAAAAACAGTGTCAGAATGACCATGTGTTTGACGTCCAATAGCCGATGATATTAAAGATAAAAATCAATGTGCTGTAGTGGTGTCGTTAAATAAAACAAACTTTACTTTTCAACATTCGTTTGAGCATCCTGAGCACTGCATTTCTATTCATTGAACCAATTGATTGCTTCAAACCAAGTGTGTACTTTAATACTGGATGCATACAGAATAAAACTAACATTGCAAATTATTAAATTGGCAAGTCTACCATTTCTTAGATGCACTAGGAAAGATAATATTCATAACATTTTTTTTAAATGTTATTGTGGGACAGATAAATATAGAACCCTTCTTTTCAGTTTTCATTAAAAGAAATTGTTATAACTTATTTACTGGTTTCTATCCAATTAAGGTTCAACCAAGTCTGTCCTGGACCAGTACAGAAGTTAAGTGTTAGTATGAGAGTAAACCTTCTGCCTATTATTAAACAGCAAGGGGTCTTTTGTATATACTCTCCCACAGATAGGTTAGCACCATGTTGCCCTCAAAATCAAAATTTATAAGTTGCCCATGTAAAAAGAAGCCTTTAAACACACCTATGTGGATAGTACTACATATTTCCTTTTTTTAATTAAGTTATGAAATAGATATAGAAAATAAAATGGCCATATGCTTTTTGTCCTTTTGAAAATTGTATAATGGGAAAAAAAGCCCTTATATTTAAAACTGCACATAAAATATGCCCCCAAAACGTCACTTTACCATGCCTTACTTCATTTCTAGGGAAAACACTGTGATGAATGGTATTGTTGGTTTGCATAATGCATTTCTATACATGCAGTGGTTATTTTAGATACCGGTAGTCAACACCCATAAATAAAATTATTTTCCAAAATAAAATGTTTTTCCTACCTACCTACCCTATATTTTTCCAGCATGTAATAGGAAACAAGTAATTATTTTCTTTCGGCCCGATTGTGAATACATGTTACTGTTTAAATTACCAGCATTAAGTGAGTATCAACTAGGCCATTGAACTCTGTTCTTGAAGGTACATGTGTTAACCGTTATGTCACTTTTAATCAACGAATACTGCCACTGGTATAAATAAATCTTACAGCATATTGGCAAACAAAACTTTTAACAAACTCATCATTCAGATTTACTTACAATCCAGAGTTGCAAACATGTTAACAGAAAAATTATCTAAATTGCAGGGGTTGATGGACTGTTGGTTTTGCTGGCTACTCATAGGTGTCAGAAGTGGATGGGGTGGGTGGGAAGGGATACAGGACCAGGGGGCATTACCCCCCCCCCTCCCCCCCCAACTGAAGCTAAATGGGTCATGGTTTGGTTGCATACACCCTTGATGAAAGGCGATCTAAATATGGATTTGAATTAATTTTTGTTTACTCCAAAAGTTCACATGTATAGATCTCATAATTTTTCCATTTTATTAGAAACTGTTTTAATACAACTAGAGTTGATTATATATCTAGTCTGACCCCCCTCCTTAAAGTTATTGGTATCTTCTGACACCTATGCTATGCTCCGTTTAATAGATAATAATTATTACTACTTCACTACAAAGTAAATTTGTATATTCTGTATGTAAGATACGACCCGGACAAAGATTTACTCTTATATGCAGTAGACCGTGAAAAGTAGGTCACAGTGACCTAGTAATAGTATGTGACACACAGCCATCTCCAATTGTTCCTACATGCGAGGTTTGATGGTCCTGTATGCAAGATATGATCTGGACAAGGATTTACTGTTATGTGCAGTAGACAGTGAAGAATACATCAAAGTGACCTAGTTATAGTATGTGACACACCGCTATTCCACTTTGTTCCTACATGCGAGGTTTGATGGTCCTGTATGCATCAGGCTTCGAAATTCACGACGGCTCCACAGCATTTGCCGTACTGCCTTGTGCCTTTGCCGTGATGCCTCAAAAATACCAGTTACTTTATGGCTATGAATAACCGTGCCCTTTTCATTACCTGCTGTGGTGTCCCTTTTGTGTATGTTTGTTTGTTTTAAACTTGTATAACCCTAACTTTTATTTTAAAACATTAAACATGCACGAATTCGATGTTCCTCGGTAGCGTTTGTATACAGTTTCTTGGTCATGTATTATAATTGCACATCGAACGTAACAAATGATAAATTACGGTTGAAACGTACAGCGTTACGGAAAAAAAACCCACCATAAATTGCCGAAAGTTTTAACGTCATACATTTACGGAAAAAAACGTAAATAGCCGAAAAAGAATCCCGGGGCAAAAAAATTTTCTTCAAAATAGGCTAAACCATGCCTAGAAGAAAAAGAAGACTAAGAAGACAAAAATTGCCAAAACGTTTTCATTATTTCAGGTAAAAATTATTATTATTATTAGCTATTTAAATGTCAGCTGCGTTCAACCAGACCGAGCAGAAAAAATGTCCGCTAGACTGGTTTATGCACTTCACAATAAACCAAATGGCCACGTTGAGAACCAATCAAATAGTTCACGAACGTTAGACAAACATTTGCTGGCTGAACTTGGGGCTGTTGTTATCGATATTCTTCATGACAAATTTTAAAATTATAAAAAAAAAGTCTGTCCCATCATTCTATAAAAAATGTTTTTTGCTATTAATTTCAGTTTTGTTTGATGTAACAAGAAAAGTAAAAGTGTATTGGAAATAAGAAAACAATACTAATTTTGTGTGCAATTTACAAATGAAATTATAAAAAAAAAGTCTGTCCCATCATTCTATAAAAAATGTTTTTTGCTATTAATTTCAGTTTTGTTTGACGTAACAAGAAAAGTAAAAGTGTATTGGAAATAAGAAAACAATACTAATTTTGTGTGCAATTTACAAATCAATCGGCTTAAAAATTAAAAACTTGTAGTAAATTTCATAGTAATAAAAAAGGCGTTCCCTGTGGGATGGACTTATAGTTTTAGTGTTTATTAGCTTATTGAACGGACCTATGCTAAAATCACCCAAATTAATTTATTCCCAATTAACTGAAACACTGAAATAAATGTAAACTGTTTAATGTTTGTGGTTATTCTTGAATATTCCATTTATTTAATTATTACCCATGCTCAGCAGTTGATAGGCCTATACATCACTGGCGTAGGAAAGCAGGGAAGGAGGTACTTTGTAGCAGCATCGATGGTTTATATATTAATTTTATACGTGTGTCTGTGTGCCCACCCACCCCACTTTTTGGTATCTTCCTACAGGCTACACCCGTGTATATTAACAAATTCTGGGTACTAGGCCTAAGCAGTAGCAGTCTTCTTCAAATGACCTTCACCTTTGCATGCGGGAAAAAACGCGATGACTTGTAGTCTGTGCATGCGGTATCGAGAAATCCTTGATTGTTTTGTTGATATCGCACGTTGTTGTTTTTGGAAAATAAACCTACAATGTATGTGATGACTGGAGTTACGATAATACGATATATTTTTCTCTATAGGCCTACAGACTAGTAGTACAGTATTTAGCAGTTTGTAATAAAAGCCGTTTAATCGCCACACACGTTACCGTACTGTCATGCAATCTTGTGTGTCACCAATTACTGTTGTACTTAATAAGAGCACCTGTTAATGATTCCAATTTCAAACAAATTAGTTATGCTCATATCCATTCAAAGTCCAGGCATGTCTAGTCTGGGTCCAGTCTCTAACAACGCCAGTGATTGGGTCCAGGGCACGGCGTAAGGAGCCAAAAAGTGGGGTGGGGGTGTATAAAAACCATCGCTGCTGCCGCCCCCCCCACCCCCCACGCACAAACACCCCTCAACCACCATTTAACACACACACACACACACATTAAAAATAATCCATAAATGCTGAAAACATACTTAAGAAAATAGGCCATGGTGTCCTCCGACAATGTTTACGTTTTTGTGGATAGGGTCACATGACAGAATGGGATTTCCCTCCACATTTTTTATTCTATAATTAAATGGGTCATTTGGTTAATCTTGTTATTACAATCATGTTTGTTGGAGAAAAAGTTGAAATTAGGGTGGATTTTTTTAATTATTGTTAAATATAGAAATTTAGAACAAAACTAATATAAAGATTAAATTTTTAAAAACCTAAATGATTTGGTTTGAACATTTATTTATTTAATTATTTGTATTTCAAATAATTTAACACTGAACATTTCATCCCTTTTCCTAAAGCTTTGATTGTATTGTTCTGAAACGTAATACACATATTCTCTTGGCAGTCTCCACAAAATAATAAAGATGTCTAAACTTGTAAAAACATGTTTTTTTTGTTTTTTTTAATTAATGAGATTGTAAAATTGAAATAGAAATCTTGATTGGTTAATTCTGAAACTTAGTACCTGTATTCTACAGCGATTCTCTGGAGATACCTTCACAAACTAAGAGATAAAATTAACATATCTACTTTTATTATAGATTATTTTATTTTATTTCTTTAATGTTAAGACTTTAACATAACTGTCCAGCCATTCAAATATAATTTTCTTTCAGTCATACTCCATCTGCTCAGATGGTCCGAAACCAGTGGACTGATCCATTACCTGCTGTAATGAGATGGAACAGCAGCAGTTGTTCGTTCAAGGAGACCAGATAGGTCATAATCTCTCTCCACCAAAGTTGTCTTTACAAAAAATTTAAAATACTGTTTTGTTTAATGACACCACTACAATACTTTGATTTATTAATGAATGACCAATTTAACAGAATTACAGATAAAGGGTTTTTTCTGGTTAAATTAACTTCCTAAAAATGACTGCCTTGGTGCCCTTCATTTCCTAGATTTTTAAAGGCTATTATAGCCTGCCCTTTTAACACCAAATTTCGAGGCCTGATGCATCTGTATGCAAAATGATCTGGACAAGGATTTACTGTTATGTGCAGTAGACCATGAAAAGTAGGTCACAGTGACCTAGTAATAGTATGTGACCACTGCCATCCCAAGTTGTTCTTACATGTGAGGTTTGATGATCTTGTATGCATCTGTATGCAAGATATGGTCCGGACAAGAAAAAGTTAACAGACAGACGGACGGACTATGCCATACCATAATATGACCAATCACAGACAGGCGTATAAAAATGGGTACCAAGCTAATTTATTAAAAGATATACAGATTCTAATTTTAATTGAAGAGGATACTTAACAGTACTTACTCTTATTAATTTCTTCTTTGGTAACTACATAACATTTTGGATTGAATTTACAAAGCCTAGATTTTTCTTAAACACAGGTGTTTAGTAAAAATAGTTTCACCATTTAAAAGATATTCCATCACTACAGCTAAAAATACATCATCCTAGTTTAAAAAAACAAGTTCTACAGGACAATATTTCAAAATCTTAGTTACATGTATGTAACAGATTGTTCGGTTATGTGATTTTTATTTTTGTAA
This sequence comes from Gigantopelta aegis, assembly GCF_016097555.1. Taxonomy (NCBI): domain Eukaryota; kingdom Metazoa; phylum Mollusca; class Gastropoda; order Neomphalida; family Peltospiridae; genus Gigantopelta; species Gigantopelta aegis. The sequence continues at coordinate 72,587,582 of NC_054707.1, read as the reverse complement.
CAAGTGACAAACAATCTGTCTATCAATGGGCTACACCTCGGTATACAAAAATCAGTCTAGAATATCTATCAATGTGCTATGCCTCAATGTACAAAAATCAGTCTAGAATAGCATAGAATATGGAATTAGAACTACATGGATTTTACTACCCAATTATTTGTTAGGAACAAAATGAATGATCTGCTACAAACATTACAATCAGAAATACATTGTACATGTAAACACTGATATTCTAAACAAGAAAATGTATTTAATGTAAAAGTCTCTCTAAAGGTGCATTGTCAAAGTTGCAAGCATTTTCCAATTTCTCTATTTTTACATATATAATATATTTATTAGGCCCATAAGTAATTAGGGAATCATAGTAATACTAGTGTTTTGTTGTTAACTATAGTGATTAACACAAAATCCTAAAAAAATTATATGCAAACATGGTAAAATAACAAACAAAATTTTTTAAAGGTAAATCCTGGTTGCTCATGATAGCATACATAAATCATCTGATTTAACATAAAAATTAACCAATAGTAAAAACTAAAAAATTTAATTAGAGAATTATAAGTTAACTGATCCCACATATAATCTTTGCATTAACTAAAAATATAAAAACTAGGTGTATAAACAGTGGTTACCTCAAAAAGAACATTGAAAATCTGTGTTCTAGTTGGAGATCTATGGTCCGTCCCACAGGGAATGCCTGTTTTTTTTGATACTATGGAATTTATTACAAGTTATTTATTTCTGTTTTGTAGCTTACACACAAAAATAGTATTTCTGGGGTGTTATTTCCAAAACACTTTTACTTTTCTTCTTACGTCAAACCAAACTGACATTAACAAAAAAAGACATTTGTAGGAAGGGACGGACTATAGGGAATTCAACTGACCAGCAGTGACACTTAAATAAAATGAATGACCCACTGAGAAGTATGTCTAGGACCAACATTTATGGTGACCAGCTCCATTCCGATTTTAAGAGCATTTCCCCGATTCAATGTCAGTCTTGTTTAACGTTAACTAGATTGTAACTTATACTAGAAAGTAGAAAATGAAATGATTTAGATGCAATGCTTTATAATTCAAGGTATAGGCCTAATATTTACATTTCATAAGAAAATTAATTGATTTTTGTTTTTGTCATTATGCAGATTTGAAAAAAATAATAACCCATTTTCTTTTTTGATTAACAAGATTTAATTTTTTCATATTATTAATTTATTTTATTTCTGAATTTTTATTTATTATTATTATTTTTTTTTTTTTTTAAATTAACGCAAACATGGTAAAATAAATTTGTAAAAAAATAATAATGAAAAAGGTAACGGGGACGTATTCAGCCTCAATAACAGATGGGGAGGGGGAAGTTAAAATACACCTGAGTACAATACAGTACTAAAAAAAATAAAAAATAAAAATAATTCACATGATGGAGGGTGGGGGTGGAGAGACGCCCTCTATGCTCTATAAATTGCGACCCTGATCATCTGACCAACCAAGGTTAGCCCGCATAATTATGTCCACTGGACAGGTCACAAACACGGACCGGTAAGAATGTCAAGAGAGGTAAAGACAACTTTATGATAAGTAGGCTACACGTACAGTTGACATAGTATCATCGTCCACATCTTGTTCTGGTTCGGCCCAATCGACAGCAATCTGATGACCCCATAGCTGTATCCTTCCTGGAATTAATTTTCTTCTTGCCATTGCTGCCGCACGGTGACAATCGTACTCCACAAAAGCGAAGCCACGGTTCTTCGTCTTGTCTACTGCCGATGGATAGACAATCACGTCTACTACACCATCGGTCACTTTATGCATCTCTGCTAATATTTCCTCACGCTGTTTTGCTTTTGGAATGCCACCAACAAATAACCGGCAATTATCCACACTTGAGCATACGCCAAGAAGACGTCCCTTCCTTATTTCAAAATTATTCAGCTCCTTAATTGCGCGTGAAGCATCTTGTTTGTTAGTGTACATGCAAAATGCATAACCACGATTAGATCCAGAAAAATCCATCATCAGACGAAATTCATAGATCTTTCCAATTTTTTCAAAAACGGGTACAAGCTCATCTTCGTAACAATCCCGTGGAATTTTTCCAATGAAAATTTCACATCCACGTACGGGCGCTATACCCTCCCATACAGGTGGTGGGCCTCCGTATTTACGCTGTCCATTCTGTTGTATCATTGAATAACCAGTTCTTTCCATTAAAGACAGGAGTGCAGCTTCGTTTGGAGCACCCGCTACACCCTGTGGAGCAGATTTATCCATTTTCAACGGTTCACACTCTGACTGAAATTTGTCACCAAATAGATCATTTGTACTTCTGTCTTCTGCTACAAGTACCTGTTGCGCATGCGTCTAAAGAGCTTCGTGCTCGCGTGTTGATAGCGATGCAAATTAGTGTGAAGTGGCTCCGCCTTCTTCTCTGTCAACCATAGACTAATGTGATTTTCATTGGATATTTTAATCAGTGGGCAGGCGTAGGTAGTCTTCGGCTTTATGAATGAAAGGACATCAAAAGGATGAAATACACAGTTACGTAGTAGTAAAGTCAGCGACTATTAGACTGGTAGGTACCGAGTGGGCACCCCTAACGAGCTCCCACGCAGAGTGAGTTTTAATCAGAGGCGGATCGGGGGGGGGGGGGGGGGAGAGAAGAGGGGTCTGCCCCCCGAATTCAGTTATAATTTCATTATATATTAATTTTATTTATTTATTGCAATCCCCCTCCAAACCTCCACCAAAGTTCCCTTATCATTGGAGTCCCCCTAAATGGATTTTTTGGATCCGCCAATGTTAATGGTTCAGTGGGGAGATGTAAGGCCACTTCAAGTTGTCTTCAAAGACTTTTCATTACTAAAATAAATAAAAAATAAATCAAACAACACCCCTTTAAAAAACCAAAAACAAACCACAAACAAAAAACCTCATTAAGCAAACAAAGAAAAACAAAACAATTAACCGAATTATATATTATCAAATTATACTTAGTTTCGGATAAAAATAAAATCAAAATCAAAATAATATTAAAAAAAAATAATAATAATAAAAAGATGTACATCTTATATTATGTATATGTGACATGCATGGGTATATTATTTAATTAAAAATGAAATTTTAAAATTGGATAGGAAGGTGGAATATTTCAAAACAGACCCATCCCACATCTATTTTCCGTCTTTCACCAGAGAGAGAGAGAGAGAGAGAGAGAGGGGGGGGGGGGAGAGAGAGAGAGAGGGAGAGACACAGACAGAGAGACAGACAGAGAAATGATATAGGGGGGGGGGATTGACGGAAGTTGCATTCATGCTTTCGTCTATTCAAGGGGGGTATTTAGCTTAGTCGATAGAGCGCTCGTCTGGGAAACTTTGGTCGTAGAATCGACCCCCCCCCCCCTTGGTGAGCCCATTATTTGATTTTTGTTCACGTCCCAACTGATGCCCCACAACATTTATACCAAAGGCCGTGCTGTCCTGTCTATGGGAAAATGCATATCATAAAAGATCCGTTATTGCTAAATGGAAAATTGTAGCGCGTTTCCTCGTCAGAAATATCAAATGTTTGACATCCATTATAATACCAGCAATAGACGATGATTGCTAAATCAATGTGCTCTAGTAGTAGTATTAAACAAAAAATAAACTTTTTAAACTTGAGCGTCCATTCATGTATATAATTAAAATTGTTTGATGTTGTTTGGCGGCACAAATCTGCTTTGAAGTGCGCCGACTTTTGCGTCTGAAGATTTTAGATGGCTACTCTCTCACGATGGAGGACACTTATACTTTCTAAAATTCAGGGTGGTAGCTAACTCTTAGGTGTCACAACATTTTTGAGTGTTATATTAATAGTATTTAATCGGCACCGTTGTTAAGTCGCACTGGAATTATGCATCCGTGCGCGCGTGTACAAATTGTTTATATTATTGACCATGTAGGTCATATACGATTTTTAAAAAAATTATTTGATATGACAAAGAAAGAAAGAAGTGTTTTATTTAACGACGCACTCAACACATTTTATTTACGGTTATATGGCGTCAGACATATGGTTAAGGACCACACAGATTTTGAGAGGAAACCCGCTGTCGCCACTACATGGGCTACTCTTCCGATTGGCAGCAAGGGATCTTTTATTTGCGCTTCCCACAGGCAGGATAGCACAAACCATGGCCTTTGTTGAACCAGTTATGGATCACTGGTCGGTGCAAGTGGTTTACACCTACCCATTGAGCATTGCGGAGCACTCACTCAGGGTTTGGAGTCGGTATCTGGATTAAAAATCCCATGCCTCGACTGGGATCCGAACCCAGTACCTACCAGCCTGTAGACCGATGGCCTGCCACGACGCCACCGAGGCCGGTCTGATATGACAAAGTTACAGTCCATTTGCGTCAAAAGAAGACCGATGAATTGACAAACACGTAACTATAAAAAATAAGCATAAAACAAAACAATATTATTAAGTTTTGAATGAATGACATAAATAAAATAAAATAAAATAAAATACCCCCCCCCCCCCCAAAAAAAAAAAAAAATAATAATTAATTAAAAAAATAAAAAATAAAAATAAACTACAATATTCCTTGAACAGACAAGGTAGGTACCTGGATATGCACGTGTGAATGTGACTATGTATGTGTACATATAATTGCTAGAGGAAAGGAATGCTGGATTTGTTTTTCATAGTATTATAACTTAAGAATTGTATTATCATTTATTTATTTATTTTAAATTAGATAGCTTTAGACGCACTTTCTTGGCATCTACACACATACACACACAGAGATACACATATAAATAAATAAATAAAAATAAATAAATAACTAATTCAACACATCAGTTTTACTGACTAATATAGTAGTTGGTTATATGTATACGTTTGTGCTACTCGGTGCAAGTTCTGTATTGTACAGCATTATACAATTTATTCTAATAATTTATTTCTTACATTATTTGCTCGTACTAAATATTTCCCGAGGTTATTAAGTTCTATAATATTACGACGCACTCAAAACATTGTATTTACGGTTGTATGGCGTCAGACCACACAGATACTGAAAGAGGAAATCCGCTGTCGCCCTTCATGGGCTACTCTTTTCGATCCAATTCCAGTTCCAAATTGTTTAGCGTGCACATTCAGAGTAAGCTGTTGTAGCGCACGCCTGTCCTGGGCACAAGTACCGGCCTCGGCCGGTTCCTCCGTCCAGGACAGCAAAGGGTTGGGGTAGGTGAAGGAGGGACCGCCTGCACTGGCATGTACAAGGGAGCACCAGCAGTCCAACCGTAGTTGGTAACAGGCGGGAGGGGGTATGGTGCTATGTAATTTGGAATGTCCCGTAGGATTAAGCCAAAGGGAAATAGTGCGCATTTTAATGAAGGAAGTTTGGCGCAATTTTGATGGTCGTTTTAAAAAATAAAAGGTAGGAACTACGTATGAGTTTGGATTTTAGTAGGCCGAAAGTAGCTCGTAGTTAAGACCTGCGGATGACTAGGTTGCCTGATCGCTTCTGATCGTGGCATGACAACCCAGGGGAGACTCGGCGCAATTGTGTATATAATTTGCAATTGTGTATGTCTAGGAGGTAAGGCCGCCGCCCTACTCTTTTCGATTAGCAGCAAGGGATTTTTTATATGCACCATCCCAGAGACAGGGTAGTACATACCACAGCCTTTAATATACCAGTCGTGGTGTACTGGCTGGAACGAGAAATAGCCCAATTGGCCCACCGACGGGGATCGATCCAACACCGACCGCGCATCGAGCGAGCGCTGTACCACTGGGCTACGTGTCGCAGTAAAAAATTGATGTGGATATTCTTGCTGCATTAGGAAAAATGTAGCGGGTTTCCTTTGTTGACTACGAGTTAGAATTACCAAATGTTTGGCAAACAATAGCCGATGATTAATTAATCAATGTGCTCTAGTGGTGTCGTTAAACAAAACAAACTTGTATTCCAAATTATAAAATTGAGGGGGGAGGAGGGGATGCAGATTTAAAAAGTTATATTCTTAGTGTGCAGTGGGGTAAAGGTGCTGACACTTCCATCAAACTCCGCCTAATCAGATAATGTTGCCACCGTATCGAAATCAAAGGATCCACCCCTCAAGATTTCCTGTTTTGTGTTGTGTTGTGTTGTGTTGTTGCGTTGAGTTCCGTAGTTTTGTTTTGGTTTATCTTTGCTTTGTTTCTTTTTTGTTTTGTGGGGCGGAATGTAGACCTGTGGTAAAGCGCTCGTTCGATGCGCGATCGGTCTGAGATCGATCCCTGTCGGTGGGCCCATTGAGCTATGTCTTGTTCCACCACGGAACCCATGAATATCTGTGTGGTCCTTAACCACATATAACCGTAAAATAAAATGTGTAAAATAAAATTTGTTAAGTGCGTCTTATTAAAACATTTCCTTACTTCCTTTTTTGTTTTGTTGTTGTTATTGTCATTTGTTATTGTTATTCGTGGGGTTTTTAATTTTTTTAAATTTTTATTTTATTTAGACCTGTTAAACAAGAAAAACAACAACAAAACACAAACCATTTTAACAGATTGTGCTAGCCAAATTTACTGGGGAGAGGGCAAAACATCGGACATGCTCACCCAAAAACTGCATTGAAAAAAAATAAATTAAAAGTTGCTCAAGCTGAGGGGTGGGGGGGGGGGGGGGAGGGTTCGACCAACCAAACCCTTCCCCTGCACACACGCCTGAAACAAATATAAAAAACAACAACAAAAAAGAAAAAACAAACAAAAACAAACAACAAACCCAACCAAAACAACAACAACAAACTAACAATCTTTTTCTCTTCTTTTTTTTTTTTGTGTGGGCGAACACAGTATATTATAATCTTTTTTTTTTTTTTTAAAGTATAACGTGTTCCAGAGACACAAGTTAGCTCTTAAATAGCCAATCTGATTAAAATTAGCTCTACTGGGTCTAGTTGAAAAAATTTATTGAAAAAAGAAAGAAAATATGCTCGAGTAGGGTTGGGGGTCGACCCCCAAACACTTCCCCTGCACACTCGCCTGAAACAAATACCCACCAAACAAAACAAAACAAAGCAAAAAAAAAAAAAAAAAAAAAAAAAAACACAAAAAAAAAAAAAATGAAAAGGGGGGAGAAGAAACCCCCCCAAAAAAAACACTATCTTATAATCATTTTTGTTTAAAGTATAACGTATTCCAGTGCCTCAAGTTAGATCTTAAATAGCCTAATACTTCCTCCCCCATTCCCCCTCCACCTCCCTTCCCCCTCCCTTCCCCAATCCCCTTTCATGAAGCCCAGGAACACCTGTCGAGTCTTTGACGCTCCTTTACATCAACAATCAACACGTGTATATTGTGCGCTTCCCGTGAACGTCAGATCAAAGCGAAAACTTTGCACGGTCAGCATGCACTGCTCAGACTGAAGGCGACACTGGTTCGGCTCTTGGTTTGTTTGATGACACCGCTAAAACACATGGAATAATCAATCATCGACTAAACACTGGGCGTCAGGCAGCTGGTAATTTTGACACGTAGTCCTTCAGAGGAAACCCGCTATATTTACTATGATTTAGACGGGTTAATTAAACCTGATGAGTTGCAGGGTCGTAGCTAGCGTGGAAAATTATAGAAACAAAAAATCCAAGCTACAGCTAGATCCAAGTATCCAGGAATGCCGACCCTATAATGTGTATTCCACTAAAAACTATTCATTATAGTCGGCCCGCAAAGTCCGATATTATATTTAATAGTGAATGTATATATATATATATATATATATATATAGAGAGAGAGAGAGAGAGAGAGAGAGAGAGAGAGAGAGAGAGAGATTAATAAATTAATTAAAAATTAAAACCAAACAAAATGGTCCCAACTGGCATCTGTATCGAGTCTTGCCTCTTTATTGTTCAGTTATGTTATTAAAATCGAACACATCTGAAATTAACATTGCATTAATTCTAAATTATTAATATGTATATGTATTTGCAATTCCAATAACTGTAATACTGGGACGGGACATCAATACATTAATTTTATTTTCAGCTGGAAGGGGTGTATTATTTTACAGAGCTGGGAGCCAATGCCCCGCCCCGCTTCTGGATTACAATTAAAGACACTAGTCGGTGCTCTACGAAACCGTTTAAGATATCCAGGAGTGTTATGACAAGTTCATTACTGCTGGCCACTTTATATAAACAATATTTAAGCCAGTTCCCTTCTGCCAAGAATATGCAATTTGATATCCTGACACAGAACTTTTGTCTGCTTTTTTTCATGGCAGTCTAAGCGAAATAATGTTCTTGTTAGATGGATATAAATAAAAAGTTAAAGTTAGTTTTGTTTAACGACACCGCTAGATCACATTAATTATTAATCATCGGCTATTGGATGTCTAACATTTGTAAAAACATTTTTTACATATAGTCTTAGAGAGGAAACCCGCTACATTTTTCGATTAGTAGCAAGTGATCTTTTATATGTAACATCCCACAGAGAGGATAGCATATACCACAGTCTTTGGTATGTATACCAGTCGGGGTGCACTGGATAGAGTAAGAAATAGCCTAATGGGTCCACCAACGGAGATCGATCCTAAAGCGACCATGGGACGGGACGTAGTCCAGTGGTAAAACGCTCGCTTGATGCGCGGTCGGTCTGGGATCCAGCCAGTGCACCACGGACTGGCATATCAGAGGCCGAAGTATGTACTATCCTGTCTGTGGGATTGTGCATATAAAAGATCCCTTGCTGCTAATCGAAAAGAATAGCCCATGAAGTCCTTAACCATATGTCTAACGCCATACAACCGTAAATAAAACGACCGTCTTCAGGTTAGGTTATAATGTTGTATAATATGCCACATGTGCATGATAAATTAATGGTTGATTTTGTTTGTTGTTTGTCTAATGATTAAGCAGCCTAGTGTAAAACGTACCAATGCCACACCCGCAATTGCCCCTGTCTTATAAAGTTAAAATTTGTTTAGCACTAGCATATTGATTTATTAATATTCAGCTATTGGATGTGAAACATTAGTTTTTTCTGACAAAGGAAATCCGCTAAATTTTTCCATTAGTAGCATTTTCCACTGACAGTTCGATTTGGAATTGAAAAATGTGTGGTTTGCCCAAAGTTTTTTAATCGGATTAATCAGGGTATAGGCCACTACACACACGTTTCTGTAAACTATAGACGTGTTTTTATAATCCCGACTGGTTTTAGTTATGCCAAAATAATGAAATAGGCTATGAGAGTAAAACTGGAAATAAAACCCCACTTTCCAACGACAAAATATACCTTTTGCGCGTGTCATTCAGTTTTTAAATTTAACACAACAAACAATAGTTAACGACACCACTAGAGCACATTGACTTATTATCATCGGCTGTTGTACACCACTAAAGCACATTGATTTATTATTATCGCCTGTTGGATGTCAAACATTTGTTAATTCTGACATATAGTCTTAGAGGAAACCCGCTACATTTTCCCATTAGCAGCAAGGGATCTTTTATATGCACTTTCCCAGGCAGGAAAGCAGCTACCACGACCTTTGACCAGTTGTGGTGCACAAGTTGGAACGAGACAAAAGTAATCAGTTGAATGGATCCACCGAAGTGATTTGATCCTGCGACGCAATAACCTCAGGCAAGCACTCAACAACCAACTGAACTATATCCCCCTCCCAAAACAAACAAACAAACAAACAAACAAAACCAACAACAAATAATTAAAAATTAAAACCCACAAAAATACGCCCAACATTTTGTTTTATACGTAACATTTCTTACCTATGGCAGAGGGTACTGGTGGGGTGTGTAGTTAAAAATGACTAGTACCAGATATCAACAGAACTTGTGGCCATAATCACATTAAACGGTTAGTAACCAATTTGACATGTTAGCAAAGTTTGTGGCTTGGATAATTTCTTAAACACCCATTGATGAGAACACCATTCATTATTTATGATAAAACATACTAATAACACGCACGCACGCACGATAACAATTTAAAGACATATGACTGGCTGCACCAAGTTATCTACGAGCACAGTGGCTGTAAATACGTTTTAATTGGAAACAATATTTAAATTTGTTTCAAACCTGACTTTTTAAGAATATGTAAGAAACAGAATACTACATTCGTGTCTGTTAGATACTATTTATCTTACAACCTGTTGTTTGAAGAGGTATCCAACTCATTTTCACTCGGTTGCTACCAGAGGCGGATCTTTGTGATAGTTATAATTTTATTATATATTAAATTAATTTTTTTACGATCCCCCTCCAAACCTCCCCAAAAGTTCCCTTGGGACTCCACCTCATGTCACCCCAAATGGATTTTCTGGATCCGCCACTGGCTATATTTGTTGCTTTCGTTCTAGATACCTTTTAAAAACAACTTGTATAAATAATATCTAACAGCCATTCATGTTGTATTCTCTTTGTATATATGATACCAGCTTCTTACATACTTATCCAATAAAATAACCAAGAAACAAATACAACAAGGCAAACAAATTTTACTTTTGTAAATGATGACAATAAGTTTAATAAAAATATGTCAACAGAAATATATTTGACAAAGTTTATAAACCAAGAAACTCAAACCAAAAACACGACTGGTATATCAAAGGTCGTGGTACGTGGTATTCTGTCTGTGGCATGGTGCATATAAAATATCCATTGCTACTAATGGGAAAATATAGCGGGTTTCCACTCTGACTATATTTCAAAACTACCAAATGTTTACATCCAACATCCAAAGTGCTGTAGTGGTGTCGTTAAAAAACAAAAAAACAAACAAACAAAAACCCACACAAAAGGGCAAGTCTGAGTTCGCCGAAAGCAAATAAGTGGTGTCGGTCCGGGAAGCAGATTACGCCATGGTCACGTCACGCAATATTACACTTAGTATTAATAGTAACATTATGTAAATAAAATAAAATATTATAGTTTATTTTAAAATAAACAAAATCCATAGAAAAAACACAACCCTCCTAAAAACAAAAACAAAAACAACAACAAAAACCCCCAAACACAATAACAACCCAGAAACAAAAAACAAACATAAACAACAACAACAACAACAACAACAACAACAAACAAAACCCCAAAATACAAAAAAACCCCACCCAAAACAACCAACAAACAACACAAAAGAAAACGAAACAAAAACTAAACAAAAAACGAACAAACAAAAACCCACCAACAAAATAGTTTGTTGAACTAAATTGTTACAAAGAACATAAAGTTATTTCAGATTTATTGTAAACTTTTTAATTCGGGTCAATAATGTAGGCTATTTAGCTTATTTCACAATTATTCATTCAGTGAACAAAATTTAAAAAAATAGATTATTTTATAAATGCATTTTTAAAAATATTATATAATTCTTATCTCTGATTGCTGACACCAGATTGTTTGGTATTGTGCAATAAATTTAATGGAAGTGAACTGATGTACATTGAGGACATCTGATTAAAACCAAAATTCTATTATAGCATGTTCCAGAACACCTCTAGAAATAACATAAACGCATAGCGTACCAAAATGGAAATGTTTTTTTATATTATTTAACGACGCACTCAACACATTTTATTTACGGTTATATGGCGTCAGACATATGGTTAAGGACCACACAGATATTGAAGGAGGAAACCCGCTGTCGCCACTTCATGGGCTACTCTTTTCGATTGGCAACAAGAGGTATTTTATATGCACCAACCATCCCATAGACATGATAGCACATACCACGGCCTCTGATGTACCATTCGTGGTGCACTGGCTGGAGCGAGAAATAGCCCAATGGGCCCACCGACGGGAATCGATCCCAAACCGACCGCGCATCAAGCGAGCGCTTTACCACTGGGCTACGTCTCGCCCCACGTAGCGTACCATAAAATCAAACCAAAAACACGACTGGTATATCAAAGGTCGTGGTATGTGGTATCCTGTCTGTGGCATGGTGCATATAAAAGATCCCTTGCTACTAATGGGAAAATATAGCGGGTTTCCACTATATGACAATATTACCAAATGTTTGAAATCCAACATCCAAAGTGCTCTAGTGGTGTCGTTAAAAAAAAAAAAAAAAAAAAAAAACCCACAAAAGGGCAAGTCTGAGTTCGCCGAGAGAAAATGAGCGGTGTCGGTCCAGGAAGCAGAAAAACCTATTTTAGGTAGGCCTAGTACCGGTAAGCCGAATAATAAATGTTCCTATGAGCTTTTGTCCCTCTGGGTGGTACCAAATTCTGGTCTGGCCCATGGACTAATTTGTACTGTGATACAGTATCAGCAAGTTGTTACCTTTTGACTGCATACACCGACAAATAGGTATTGGTGCAATTAACTAGTATTTTTCCTAATGCAGCAAGGGATCTGTTATATGCAATAACACACAGACAGGAAAACACATACCACGGCCTTTGACCAGCTGTTGTGTGCTGATTGGAACGATAAAAACCCAAATCAGCTGAATGGATCCACCGAGGTGGTTTGATCCTGGGACACAAGCACCTCAAGCGAGCACTCAACCGACTGAGCTAAAGCCCGCCCCCATGATCAAAAGGTTCCTGTCAGTGCACCACGACTGGTATATCAGAGGCCGTGGTATATGTTATCCTGCCTATTGGATGGTGCATATAAAATATCCCTTGTCACTAATGGAGAAAAAAATGTAGCGGGTTTCCTCTCTAAGACTATATGTCGAAAATACCAAATGGTTGACATCGAATAGCCGTGGTGAACTGGCTGGAACGAGAAATAGCCCAATGGTCCCACCGACGGGGATCGATTCTAGACCGACCGCGCATCAAGCGAGCGCTTTAACTCTGGGCTATATTCCGCTCCCTGGTGCAACAAAGGCCGTGGTATGTATTATCCTGTCTGTGGGAGGTTGCATAGAAAAGATTTCTTACTACTAATTAATATGAAAGAATAAATCATGGAGTGGCAGCAGAGGGTTTCCTTTCTAATGATCTGTGTTGTCCTTAACCATACGTCCGACGCCATGTAACCGTAATTAAAATGTATTCATTGTATTGTTTCTTCCTGGGCGGGACGTAGAGGAAGAGGGTACTGTGTTCGATTTACGAAACATTTTTCAAGACTATATGTTATTTTTATTCATTACTTAGACCTAAAAAGGTGTTTTTTTGGAAATGCGCGGTCAGTCTAGGATCGATCCCCATCAGCGGGTATACAAAAATACCATGGTATGTGATATCCTGTCTGTGGGATGGTAAATATAAACGATCCCTTGCTTAAAAAAATGTAGCGGGTTTCCAAGGCGCGTGTGCAGGGATTTCAGCAGGGTTGGGGTTATAGACTGTGTTGAGCGAAGTTTATATGGGGCCATGCTCCCCCCAAAAATACATCACAATTTTTTTTAAGCTTGGGCAAGTAAGGGTTTCGACCTCCAATACCCTCCTCCTGCACATGCACCCGATTCCTCTCTAAGATTATATGTCAAAATTACCAAATGTTAGACATCCAACAGCAGATGGAAGGAAGGATAGGATATGTTTTATTTAACGACGCACTCAACACATTTTATTTACGGTTTTATGGGGTCGGATGATTATTAAATCAATATGCTTTATCTTTGATGTCGTTAAACAACCCTCCTCCCCCCCCCCCCACACACTTTACCCTTTCCAAACAAAATAATATTTATCTGAATATGTCGATTTTAACACGTAAAAATTGTCTACTTTAGTATATTTTATTTTAAAAATATATACATGATTAATGTGTTACTAGTATACAAACTAAACTTTGAAAGTTCTACTAACACTTTATAAAATATCAATTCTGAAATAGGAAGGTACGACTGTCGATAATACGTTGTCAAGATCAAACCGGTTTTAACTAAAGACTCTAGTACCGTATCCTCAACTGAACGTTCTTCGTACAGCGCAAGATTTCTCTTTTAATTTTTTGAGACTAACCCTACAATTTGAAATCGGCAAACGCACGTGTTAACTGAAACTGACAACAGGCTGTCGTTTGTGCTTTGCCGAGCTATGGCGGCACAGGCGACGAATCAAGCGTATACGTTTGACGATATCCGTTCATAGCGAACACACACGACTTTTTAAAAAGTGCATTTGAGCTTGTATTTCACATTTGTACATGATGTTATAATATGGTAACCAGAGAATGTAACTTTAACACGTGTAAAACGTGCTGGTTGCTTTTCTCAAAATACAGTATGAAACAGTCTAGTATTTCTGGGTATTACAACGCATTATGTGTGGGATTTCACACTTTAATATCAGACAATAGCAAGACGAAAGATATCAGAAGAAAAAAGATGGCAAATTATAGGAAAGGAAATGTTTTATTTAACGACGCACTCAACACATTTTTATTTACGGTTATATGGCGTCGGACAGACGGTTAAAGGAGAGGACAATTAAGGCATTTGGCCTGGTATGCATATACAACGATATATAATGCACATTATTGCTTAATATCAACACGTATAATCGTATAGTTAATTAATAAAACGGTTTAATGTGACGGCTATTATATATAACGGGCGCAGCCATTTTGTACCATCTCAGTGAGTACACCCTCTGGCGAGCTGGTGGTTACGTAATACTTATCGCGTAACGTCAGGAATGAGCCTTAGAACTAGAGAAACACAATCTACCTGGTTTTTGAGGGATGATAAATAGTCATACATTGCAATGTTCTGTAATAATACACATCCCAGTAAGCCAGCAATAAGTATATCCAGCACTATATATATTATATTTCAATACAAAGTAAAATACCATTGACAAAGTGGCTACACAACAAGTATAAACAATTAATAATGTTTTGCCCATACATTAACCTACGTACTGAAATGATACACGGAGTGTTTTCTTAGTTAATTGGTCTATGCTGTTAGTTGCCTCTACTTGTTCTGTCTAAATCCAAAGACAATAACTTTTCAATAGAACTATTTGATTCCATTGTACTCCCGATTCTCTTATACGGGTGCGAAATATGGGGTTATGAAAACATCGATATCATTGAAACTATTCATATAAAATTCCTAAGACACATCTTACCAGTTAAAAAAGGCACCCCGCTATTCATGTTATATGGAGAACTAGGAAGAAGACCCCTTAAACTAATTATTCAACAAAGAATTATAAGTTTTTGGGCCCGTATCGTATCTGGTAAACAAACAAAATCATCGTTTTTACTGCATGAATTAATGTTACACGACTCTTCTGTTAATGGATATAGTTATAAATGGATAAAAATGGTCGAAGATATATTTAACCAGCTAGGCATGACAAATGTTTGGATATCACGGAACTTTTCATCCGTAAAAATACTTCTTAATCAAGTAAAATTAAGACAAAACGACCAGTATTTACAACAATGGAATACAAACATAACTTTATCATCAAAAGGTAAAACGTACACTATATTTAAGGAAAACCTTAGATTAGAAAAATATCTTATTATATTACCACAAACATGTTGGACTATATTACTCAAATTTAGAACATCTAATCACTACTTACCAATCGAAACAGGACGCTGGAACAACACCCCAGTGGAAGATCGAACGTGCACATTATGTAACAATAATGATATTGGAGACGAATTTCACTATTTATTCACATGTACTTATTTCACTAACTACCGTAAAAATTTGCTTAAGCCATATTATTATAATAAACCAAGTACGCTGAAATTTAAACAACTAATGACGAATAGCAAAATAAGTGTTCTCAAGAAATTATGTAAATTAATAAAAGAAATTATTAATAAATGCAGTAAACCCTAAAATATATGTATATGAATTATGTACAATGTCTTATTACTACCCAAGTATACATGTATATATGTGTGCGCATGTCTGATTAGCACATTTGGTAGGAATTACAATAATGTGACATTACATTACTTTATTCTAATTGTATTATATTATTCCTTATTATTCTATTGCATTTGTATTATACTATTGTCTCTATTACTTTATTGCATTTGTATTAATACTATCGTACTATTGTCTCCTGTAAACCCTATCTTGTCACTACAGTTTATATATCATGTTCCTCATATGCCGTTGTGTAACGGCCTGAGCGTAATAAAGTTCTGTTCTGTTCTGTTCTGTGATTCCTAATTGGCAGGTGTGTATTTGATTGGTAACCCGACGAGCCAATTAATTGACGCTGTCTAGACACAAAAATACATACCGGTATTGTGAAAAAATACTATAACCCCATTTTGTTCCGTTAATGCAACTTGAAATATATTTAGTTAAATAGTTTATTATATTATTACGTCATTTATGCTGTATTACAAGTCAGGTTGATCAAAGAGAAGCGCCTTGTCGAAAATTACTGCTTTTGTTTACACTGTACATACAGGAGATGGTCAGGAGCTAACGTCACTTCGCCCCAAGCTATCCCACCGGACGTCAAAAAACTGAAACAAAATGGCTGCCCCCAGTTAGCAGGAATAATCATGTTTTTTTATTAACTCTAAAATTACGCATTTTTCATTTGCTAAAGTATCAGTATGTGTTGGTGGTCCGGGTATGCATCTTTCCAACACACAAGGCTCTTGTTTGAGTTGACCCTACCTTTAAGGACCACACAGCTATTGAGAGAGGAAACCTGCTGTCGCCACTTCATGGGCAACTCTTTTCGATTAGCAGCAAGGGATCTTTTATATGCACACCATCCCATAGACAGGATAGCACATACCACGACCTTTGATATTCCAGTCGTGGTGCACTGGCTAGAGCGAGAAATAGCCCAATGGGGAAAATTATAGGGATGCACGCTACCGGTATGTCTCGTAAGGCCATCCGCGACATCCTGGAACCCATAGTTGTGCCGCATTTTGATGACTACCCATTAGCCAGCAGACCTATCTTCATGGATGACAATGCTCGACCTCACCGTTCTCATGCTGCGAGGGCTTTTCTGGAGAACAACGCGACCACGACCTTACCTTTGCCTGCTATGAACCCCGATATGAACCCCCTGGAACATCTTTGGGATTATTTGGGGCGCCGTATGCAAGCAATAGATCCTGCCCCACAAAACCTTGCTCAGTTAGAAGCAGCTTAACATCGTGAGTTGTAGCAAATACCGCGTGGCCGTATACGACGACTTACTGGGGGTATGAGAAGGAGGGTCAAGGAAGTCATTCGTGTACGTGGTCATTACATACATTCTTAATGAAGTGGACCTACATTTCAATGTGCCATGTACAGACGTTCTGTTCTGATATGAACTTCCTATCTGTTACGCCTGAGTTGACTTTTTAAGAAGGCTTTTAGGGGCATACTTATTCAACATGGATTTTTGGGGTAACATTCATAACAATAATGCATTGTTGTTATTGTCAATAAATATTTTGAAATCTACGATCAAATGTGTCCGTTTTTGTTATTAGATATGCTTTCAAACAAATCACATTACGATTTCAAAGATACGATTACGCTTTCACATATAGCATGTTTACTTCAGAATTTTTTTTTTTTTAAATACGGGGGTGCTTGACTTTTTTCCAGGTGTGTGTATATATATATACATGTATATATATATATATATATATATATATATATATATATATATATATATATATATATATATATATATATATATATATATATATATATATATATATATATACAGAGAGAGAGAGAGAGAGAGAGAGAGAGAGAGAGAGAGAGAGAGAGAGAGAGAGAGAGAGAGAGAGTCATATGGTACATCGAACAGACGCGTGTGCAGTAAATTTTTCGGGGAGGGGGGAAGTGGGTCTAGACTGGCCAGCGATTTATTTGGCGGGGGGGGGGGGGGTGTCAGGCAATATAAAACTCCAAGCTCTAAATTATATGAATATTTAACTTTAAAATGATATCTATGCATGAAAAATGTAAATTTATCATGCAAAACCACGACCCTGCTTGTGCAGGAGTGGTGTGTAAACTTGTTTATGATTATATATGTATTAACCAATAATCAAGTACTGTTACCATTAGTTTAGTATCATGTGTGTCAGTGCCGTGCTTGTACTAATATATGTTGTAAATAGTGTACTATCACATTTCCATGTGTGGAATGTTTATATGCAATCAAGTTTATCTTATCTTATTTTTCCAGTCACAAGAAATAATATATTGCGGCCTCTTTACTTTCGAGGAAATAGGCCTACACGCCCTGCCCAATTTACGAGATGGTTAGTGGTGTTGTTGAACAAAAGACATTTTAGGACCAAATTATAAAGAAATATTTCAGCACATGTCCGTAGATCAACAAAACGTATGTTATCTCTAAAATATAAAAATGAAACGTACTGAATTTATTTATTTCAAAATTCTCTATGCATGTTCTATAAGAATTTAAAAACATCACAATTCATGTTTCGTCTCTGTTTTAAGTAGGCGATATTTCAAATACATTATTATTTACACTATTTTATAGGGTCATAAGTTAAGTTACGTTAAAACACGACTATTATTTTATTAAACCATTCTTATTGAAGTTGATAGCAGGCTTAATTTTTGTATGGACAATCATATAAAACTAATTATTTCTGCTTATTTTATACTTAGGTCGCCCATATTAAAGTAGCAATTATGAGACATGGTGATTCTTTCTTTTTAGTATATTTGTCAAGGCAGTATTTTCGCTTTCAAAATTTCTCTGAGAGTTATCCCTCTCAATTTATGCAAAAAGTCTGACAAAGAGGGCGCACGATACTATTTTTTTTGTAACTGGTGTCTTGTAGCTTGTTACTATAATAGTAAGTTACGTTAATGTCGTAACGATATTAAACAGACCAGTTAAATTTCAGAAATACCGTATCAAGTGTCGGTAAATATCAAACAAGACAGACATAACATGGAAAAACAACCAGGTAGTCATACACTTTTAATGCAATTAATAGGCATATATTATATGCTAGCCCGAGTACTCTGACTGTAACTGTGTAAGAGATCTAGACGAACATTTGGACATAAATACGCTCTCATTACAGTCCGAGAACAACCTATGTATATTTTTGGCAATTCCTGACTACCAAACGGTAAGCAAAGATTCCCGCTCTAATACCACAACAATCCTATGTTTGACGTCAAATACCTTTACATCGATCATTTTCGAGTTAACTGATACAAAAAAAATCCACATATTAATCACTAATACACATACTACAGAAAGAAACCCGATAGCACCCACATTCAGCTACACTTCGTGACACTCCGTCGCAACAATTACAAAGCTCGGCGATCTATTTCGAGACTGGGCGATTCCGCCTTGTGCAGCAGTTACAGGGGCCGTCTCATAAAAAGAGGCAGTGAGTAGCACATATTTTTGCCATATCCTGTCGATAACACCCCAAATGTATCCTTCAAATTCAAAATGGAATCAATAATGTGTAATTGTTTTGGTTTAATGACGTAATTAAATCCAAATTCATCCAAAACGGCATTAGCCAACTCTTCCATGTTGTAACGTCGCTTGGTATGAGACGGCCCCTGTAACTGCTGCTCAAGGCGGAATCGCCCAGTGGCGATCACGTGATCTACGTGTCGAAATAGATCACCGAGCTTTGTAATTGTTGCGACGGAGTGTCACGAAGCGTAGCTGAATGTGGGTGCTGTCGGGTTTCTTTCTGTAGTATGTGTATTAGTGATTAATATGTGGATTTTTTTGTATCAGTTAACTTGAAAATTATCGATGTAAAGGTATTTGACATCAAACATAGGATTGTTGTGGTATTAGAGTGGGAATCTTTGCCTACCGTCTGGTAGTCAGGAATTGCCAAAAATGTACATAGGTTGGTCTCTGACTGTAATGAGAGCGTATTTATGTCCAAATGTCCGTCTAGCTCTCTTACAGTCAGAGTACTCGGGCTAATTATATGCCTGCGCTGTTCTCCACCCTATTTTTAATCATAAACCACTCTGTCATCAGTTGATCAGTGCAATCACTGAATGAAGTTGAGGTCGATAACATAACATTTGTAACATTGTTACACATCATTTTAGCTTCCTAACTAAAGTCCGAACCAAATTGTTAACAACTACAATAAATTACTCTCAGTCCTACCTTTAATTGTCATTAGATTTTCTCCACTTTTTGCCCAAACATACATCGTGAAAAAAACAAAACAAACCCCATTACATTGACTGAAACGATATCGCCTACCATTGATGTCCCAAACTGCTTTGCCAACAAAACCACTAATATTGTCAATGTCCCTAACTGTGTTATGCATCCAACTCTGTGCAGTTTGTTTTCTCTTACGGTTTGCGCAATAAACATCTGATTTGTTGTCTGCTTGTTCATTTAGTGCACATGGGACGTTATGTCAATATGTTTGTTAAACTGCATTGGTAGTATTATGGATTTTTCCCAGGAGTCCATTTTTTTTCCAGTGGACTTGTTTGCTCCTGAATTAGCTCATTTCCATGAGTCCATTCTCAAAATCCATGAGTCCATATTCCTTTTTCGGAAATAACAGCTTAAGAACATGTTTCCATAGCTTCATTCAAGACGTACATCAGTTGTATTTAACAGTTGTGCCATCAACAAAATTGATTCCATCATGTACCAGTTGGAATGAAAAAATAATAAAAGTAACATTTACTGGACTCGAGTAAAATACTAGCGGTTTATCGAACAAATAATTACGGTGAATTACTCTACTATTGACTATAGATACATCTGAATAATTTGCACTATACTTTGGTACATAACATTAAATCGACACTAGAGTGGTCAACAGAGGTATACGTAATATTATCCCTTGGACCTTTCTCAGTTTCTACGAAGAAGTTCAATCGACACAGGCCCGCCAATGATGCCGTTGATAAATTAAACACTTCTACAAATTGTAAAGTAATTTTCGTGGCTAAATTAAAAACGCGAAAATTACACATTCGCGAATAATACCTACTCTACTATTGACTATAGATACATCTGAAAGTCACTTGCCTGATCTAACCTGAGATTGATGATCACCTTCACTAAAATTGAGAGGTAAAGAAAAACTAAATAATTTGCTTGCACCCACCCCACAGTGTTTTGCACCTTAAAATGCCTCTACATACTGTAAAACGGGTATTATTCGCGGCAGTAAATTTTCGCGATATCAAAAATGCAGGCAGTTCGTGGTTTTTAATTTTTGCGGTGTCATGGTTTTTGTTTTTTCTTCTTCTTTTTAAAAAAAAAAATTACTAACACGTACAAAACTATACTTTGGTACATAACATTAAATCGACACTAGAGTGGTCAACAGAGGTATACGTAATATTATCCCTTGGACCTTTCTCAGTTTCTACGAAGAAGTTCAATCGACACAGGCCCGCCAATGTTGCCGTTGATAAATTAAACACTTCTACAAATTGTAAACAAAAACACGGTGAATATAGACTGTATGATGCAGAACAGCATGCCAAAATTGCTAAACTGTTTTTTTGTTTTGTTGTTCTAATGGATTTTATTATTTGCGTAAGTAATTTTTCGCGGCTAAATTAAAAACGCGAAAATTACACATTCGCGAATAATACCCGTTTTACAGTACCTTAAACTGTCGTCAGAAGTCATGCTTGAAGCAGTGGCCACCTGAAATACATTTCATATAAATTTTCTAAAAAGAAAAAACATGCCAGGGAATGAGGGAAAATTATTTTGCTAAGTAACCGTGGCGCATGCTTGTTTGGGCCATACACAAAGAGAAACTGGGTCACAGCCTATCGCTGAGTGCAGTCGTAGCACAAATAGCGCAGTTAGGCCTTCTGACCTAGAAAACCTCAGGAGAGGGGCGAATTACTAGTCTTTCAAAAATGAGATACAAAAAATTGATTGAATCATGATCATGTAGGCCTATAATTCTAATTATCGCAAATAGCGAAGCGACCCTGCCTATTTTGAGCTTTGTGTTACATCACTATCTTTCTATTGACTGTACACAGTACATAGTACACACCATAGGGCCTATGAACATTCTAAACACGTGAGTGCCATATGTAGGCTAAGTGGCTCACTGCTGCAAGCTTTTGATAGCCAATAGCCATTATTATCAAGTTGGGTTAAATTTCAATCATTGTACATTGAAAGTACAACCAAATACTGGTCTGGACTAGATATAGTGACCGCACTTGTTAAGTTATTGTGACATTTCATCTTTCCACTATAGTAAGGTATACGTTGAATGTTAACACGGCTCCAGTGTTAGTAACATAGCCCGTGTTCTGATTAAGAAAACCCCATTGATTGTGACGTACATTGGCAACATGAGGATTTCCGATGGCGTTTCAGCCTGAGAGAATATACCATAATCAACCGAAGTGTCCTCTATACCTTTCAAAATATAGACTTGTCTTGCCATTCCCACAATTCCACCAGACGATCAGGAGAAGAAAGTGATTTTCACTAGTGTTTTTTTACAATAGGTTTATAGTGGGAATGATAGGGGAGATCATGGCGGGATTATGAGTGACGGATTGTTTGACTTGGCTAACTTATTCCATGCGTCCAGATCACTTAGGACGTGGTGATGATGAAATAATGGAATAAACATGTGTCTAGAATGCGTCTTTGAAATTAAACTGGGACAGTATTTATTGTCACTTGTGGTGATGAGCAGGCATCCAAGTCTGCTTTACATACATTCAGGGATGCATGGACGCATCTTAACATGACCCCTGACGTGCACGGCGAGTTGCTTCCCTCTATGTAGCATATTTAAAATGGCAGGGGACTTTTGACGGTTGTTGTTGGAGATTTATTTTGTTAATAATGACAAGTACTTCAATCAGGATTTAATGAGTATGGTAGGTTATACAATTTTGGTTTGTGTGTCCATTTGTTGCACTATTTTGGTTGAAAATATTTTGAAACATGGTTCCACAAGTTTTGAATACCAGCTACATATAGGGTATATAACAAGCTTTGGATGTAGAAGAACCACACATTCTACGTCCCTTTGGACTAGTTGTTCATTGTGAGATTCTTCTTCACAGTTCTAGAACATTTTCATTAACAATAAAGTTGAGACAAGTAAGTATCTAAATACAAAACTTTACAAACCCCTAAAACCATTAATTTTACTAAGTTGTTTTTGTTTATTTCTTAAATTACCAATATCAGGTCCATGTGACTCGTAAAAATTTACTAAAAATGGAGGAAGATAATTAACATTCGATGCATGTCACATGACCTCACACATACCAGATCTCCCTCTTTAGGTAACATATCCAATTATTACTATTAGTAAAATTGTATCAAGTAAAGTAGGGCTAGTCATTTTGTAATCGTGGCTAGTCAGTTTTTAAAATCACTATGGCTAGTTGAAGCCCTGTTAAAACAAAGTGTTCATCAACTGTGCATAGTTAAGAAACATATATTTATTCATGTAGTGGCCTTAAAATGGAAAATGACGAATCGCACATGTGTGGTATGATACTTTTTGCAAAGGCATGCTCCTGAACACACTTAGAAAATGTTGCACTCTTTCCTGTTTACTGGTGGGTGCTTCACTTTTGTTTACTAGAATGGATTTGTTTTACATCCACATTGATTTTTTAAGTTAACTGATTGCAATCTATTTTGTTTCATGTATCGTATCTGAAAAATGTAGAATAGTATTTCTGTAAATGTTGTACTCTTGTTTTTGTTGTTAGGTGAACGCAGTTTGGGACGTTGATGGTATGATACTTACAGAAAAAATATTCCATATTTTTCAATTACAGTATATGAAATAAAATATATTCTAATCAGTTAATGAAAAAATCTACAACATGGACGTAAAACGAATCCAGTCTACTAAACAAAAGTGTAACACCATATGATACAGTAAACAGGAAAGGGTGGTAGTTTCTAACTGCGTTCAGACACATGCATTTGGAAAAATAACCTTTCCGTGCATGTGCTGATCGTCATTTTTTTTATTTTTAAAGCCACTACATGATAACATATATTTTCTTAACTATGCACAGTTGATGATCAGTTTGTTTAATATTTTTTTTAAAAGGAAAAATTCAGTTTTTCAAGCGTTCTGGTCCAATCCAAGTTTTACCAACACCTATCGCTAACACTTGATGTCAGTATACAGATAGGCATTATGTTCATACCAGTGAATAGTTTCTAAAATATAAAATTATTTACAATTGTTATGCATGTATTATGTCTACTATTCACTACATTAGAGGCACAAAAATGTAGCGTACCTTATGCAGATAAAATATATTAATTGAAAACAAATTCTTAACAGGGGGCTTTAAAATCTAAAAATTAAATGATTTGGCCTTGTTGATCTGGCACATGTGAGGTCATGTGACACACACCAAATGTTAATTCATCTTTATCATTTTAAGTCAATTTCTACGAGTCGAGTGGACCCAATTTCGGTAATTTTAAGGAATAAACAAAAATGACAAACCAAAATAAATGGTTTTAGAGTTTTGTAAAGTTTTGTATTTAGATATTTACATGTCTGAACTTTGTCAATGAAAATGTTCTTGAACTGTGAAGAAAAACCTCACAAATGAATGACAAGCAGACAAAAGCAAATCAAATTTTGATTGCATGAACTCTGCACAAAAACCCAAACTGAACGGAGTTGGAAGCACAACACAGTTAGGGATGTTGATGATATAACAACTTTGTTAAGATTTCCTAGGACATTACACATGCCATTTTTCACTGTCTGCCATTTTGCTTTTTTGTGGAATACTCTTCAAGAGGTGTGGAAGCCTCCTAAGTATATGAACTAATTAATTAAATCACAGATAGCAGAAAATTGCATGTATTTTGCCCTATGCGATCTCAGCGAAGTTGATATTGGTGACATCGTTACAGTCTCGTATGTGGAATCTCTTTCACGATTTGTTTCTGGTCGAAAGTTTGTGGAAATCTAAAGGCAATTAAAGGTAGGAGAGTAATTTATCATAGTTGTTAACAATTTGGTTCAGACTTTTAATACATATCATGATATATCTTACTGTAATTTTACATCAGGTCTATTTCTCGTAAATCATTTACATTAAATCATGAGAATCCACATAAATTATTGTTAAAGAGGCAAATTTTTTAGCCTTGATTTATTTTATAGTCGACCCCAATTTCCCCCCCCCATGTGTTCCAAGCACATTTTTTCAAGTGAATTTTTCGGGGGAGCATGACCTGCCTAAGCTTCCATCCCTGCACAGTTTCCTGCACACTTATTTGCCCGATCATTTGTGATAAAACAAAACAATTTCTATTTATCAGTGTTACATGTCGGTCAAGTGACCTCTAGCCTAGCCTGAGTACTCTGCCGTTTGAGAGCTAGACAGACATTTGGATGTTGTAATCGCACTCTCAGTCAATTACTCTTTAGCGAAAACATGGAATGGCTGACTACCACACTCTAGACAAAAATTCCCGCTCTTAATACAACAAAAATTCTAAGTTTGACGCTAAATACCTTTACATTGATAACTTTCGAGTTTGCCGATGACAAATATTTTGCTTATTCACCACTAATACACACACTACATTGTAGGCAAGACAATTAATTCTGTATAAATGTTCTTTGTTTTTAATGCACAAATTGAATGCATGTGAAAGAAAATTAATTAAATTAATTTTTTTCTTTTTCTTTTTTAAAAATCATGAATGCTTTGACATGAACATCTATAGATGCAATTGTCGACGATAAGAAATAAGTTTATTGTTGGCCAGACATTTATTATTATTATTATTATTTGTTTAATTCACACATTGAATCAAACCATAGTATAATATTATTTGTGATT
This sequence comes from Gigantopelta aegis, assembly GCF_016097555.1. Classification (NCBI taxonomy): domain Eukaryota; kingdom Metazoa; phylum Mollusca; class Gastropoda; order Neomphalida; family Peltospiridae; genus Gigantopelta; species Gigantopelta aegis. Next base: position 72,561,822 of record NC_054707.1, on the reverse strand, counting down.
TGCTTAAAACATCATTCTGTTCTATAGTTACAGATTCCAAACCTCCAGACTACTCGGATGTTGTAGGTGACACCCCATACCAGTACCCCATGGGGGCGTACCCACAATACCCAGCCCAGGCACCGCCAGGTAGCGGACCACCACAGTATGCGCAGCAAGGACCAGTCCCTGGGTACACCCAGCCACCACAACCCTATATGTCTGGCTACACAACGCACTTTGGTCCAAATAGCGCTGTTGTCGTAAGTATTTCGTGTTATACAACAAGAGCGGGATGTTTCCAAGTGCTAAAGCATCCGCCTGATGCATGGTTGGTCTGGGGACATTTTGTTTTCAAAATTTTGATAATTACCAACATTTCTGGTCAATTGAATGTTGGTTAGCAACTATTATTTACTTTTTAAAAGTTTTGTAGCCAGGGCTAGCTCTGCCACTCGCCAAATTCGCCAGTTGTGAATTTTAGGAATAAATGGCAAACTTTATTTTAATTTGGTGAAAAAATTTAAAGTAGTAATTGATGTTTTGTTAAAAAATAACTGGGTTTTGCATTTTTTTAAAGATAATTTGGAGAAATGTTTTGCTCACCCAGAGCTAGCCCTGGTAGCAGTCTGTGAAACTTGCCTTAATGAATCGAGATACTGAAGACAATGTTCCACGCCATTATCAGCTAACATAATCGACCATTGCCTTAACGAATCGAGATACTGAACACAATGTTCCACGCCATTATCAGCTAACATAATCGACCATTGCTTTAGCGAATCGAGATACTGAACACAATGTTCCACGCCATTATCAGCTAACATAATCGACCATAGCTTTAGCGAATCGAGATACTGAACACAATGTTCCACGCCATTATCAGCTAACATAATCAGCTAACATAATCGACCATTGCCATAATGAATCGAGATACTGAACAGAATGTTCCATGCCATTATCAGCTAACATAATCGACCATTCCCATGATTACACGAAAACAGTTTCCAATGGGATCCCAGGATCACAGATCATGGAATCGAAAAAGTGTTTCCTATAAAATTTCAAATCATGTGGCTTGAGATTTCTAATGCCTTTGGAATAAGACATGCCAAGAAAGAACATATTGTGTAATTTTTGCCGCTATATTTACTCTGCGTGTAATCAGTGAAGAAATCACCAGATTTCGCTTCTAATACACCGTCTTTAGTATTTTCCCTAGAGATGTGGCAAGGCTAAACTAAACTCCTTTTGGGCATTGTTAATACTTTTATGGCACTTTTTTTTTTCAATAAAGACAAAAAATATATTGAAGTAAAAATAAATTTAATTAATGTGTTTGCTTTGATAAATGAATGGCAAAAAAAAAATTGTAGGGCTCGAACTTAAGAATTTTTCTACCATGGCAATTTAAAAACAAAATTGCTGTGGGTGAAACGGCCCACCGACGGCAATTTAAAGCCTGCCCTTAGCAGTTGAAAAAAGAGAAGACTTTTGCAGCAAATAAATAAGACTGAAAGGTTATTTTGCTGTATGTAGACATATTTAAAGGTACTAATGTTATATACTGGCAGCTAATGTACACCAGGTGTAAACATTTTGCCATCATTGAGGAACTTTACCGACCTATGACAGTTTATTGCTGTTGTTAAGTTCAAACCCTCATATGAACCAGGGATATTTTATTTGTTAATAATATATTTCTTGGTGTTGTATAAAGGCAATTTTAGAATTAATTATTGAAAAAGGCTTGTTAAATCTCAAGGCAGCATGGCGCTGATTAAGGCAAGATGGTGCTAGACTATTGAGGCATGGTGCTGCACCATGCTAAAAGAAGCTATGGAAAACACTACTCTTGATGTACTCAAAGGCCGTGGTATGTGCAATCCTGTCTATGGGATGATGCATATAAAAGATCCCTTGCTGCTAATCGAAAAGAGTAGCTCATGAAGTGGCGACAGCAGGTTTCCTCCCTCAATATCTGTGTGGTCCTTAACCATATATCCAACGCCATATAAAATAAAACATTTCCTTCTTCTCTTGATGTACATGTTTGGTTTTATCTTACAGGTTCAGCAGCCCATGTTGGCTCCGGGTGGGGTCCCAATGGCTGCACCTCAAGATTACATGTGTGCAGCCATCTTTGTGACACTGTGCTGTTTCTGGCCAACCGGAATCATAGCCATCATGAAAGCCAATGATGTAAGCTGGGAAGTACTGTAAAACGGGTATTATTCACGGCAGTAAATTTTCGCGATATCAAAAATGCAGGCAGTTCGTGGTTTTTAATTTTCACGGTGTCATGGTTTTTGTTTTTTGTTTGTTTGTTTTTTAAATTACTAACAAGTACAAAACTATACATTAAATCGACACTAGTGGTCAACAGAGGTATACATAATAATATCCCTTTCTGAGTGACTCCGCTAAGTGCTGCAGCCACATGTCCAGCGGCAACCACACTGTGTGTACAATTAATGAAATTAATCCAGGATGTGGTTCAATCAACTCTCCAGAAAGTGTGAAATAAAGACAAACACATGTACTAGTAATCTTGTTTTAATGTTTAAACACCGTATCTTAAAAATGTCTCACCTCTTGTTTTTGTCTCTTGTCGATGACGTTTTTGCAGAAGTTTACAAAACCATTTGTGTCCCTTATTTTGATTGGCCAATTAAAAATGGCTCATTATACTAATTTCTAAATGTTTATTCACAGCTTAACAATACCAGTAAGAATGTCTGTTCCAAAAATCAACTACATTTATCATTCTTCACAAAAACAGCGGTATGGCAGGTTCAATTTTGCAGTGGTTAAAAAAAGTGTGGATAAACCTGAAACTTGGTTTACCTGACCCTTCAACGTCATCAATGATGCCGTTGATAAATTAAAAACTTCTACAAATCGTAAACAAAAATACGGTGAATATAGACTGTTTGATGCAGAACAGCATGCCAAAATTGCTAAACTTTTTGTTGTTGTTTTTGTTTTGTTCTAATGGAGTTTATTATTTGCGTAAGTGTAATTTTCGCGGATAAATTAAAAACGCGAAAATTACACATTCGTGAATAATACCCGTTTTACAATATCTGACTAAACTGTGGCAAGCAAAGTTTATAGGGTGTGTGAGTGGGTGTGAGTGAAAATGTATTGAAAAAAGAAAATTGCTTCAGCAAGGGATGGGGGGGGGGGGGGGGGGGGGCAATTTCGACACCGGAAACCATCCCCTGTACACGGACATGATTTAGTGTCATTGGATACTTGGGAATCTTCCAAATTGCTCACATGGTCGGGGTAGGGTTTGTGTGTGGGGTTTGGGCGATGAGTTGAGTAATTTTTAACTTACGCTTACAATTATACCCATCATTATGTGCTCAATATATATATATATATATATATATATATCTGTGTGTGTGTGTGTGTGTACGTGCATGCATGCATGTATAAATATAGGTACCTAATTTTCTCAAATGATCATAGATGTTTTCCTTGTTGATGTGGTTCATCAGTAAGGAGCTGTTTTAATCCAGATGTTACTTATCCTAACTGTTTTGTTTTCTTTTCATTTCCAGTCGAGAGTTGCCATGGCTCGAAATGACGTGATGTCAGCGCATTCTTCGGCGAAATCGGCAAAGACAATGATCAACATCAGCATCATCGTTGGCATCATTGCCATCATCCTTACTGCAGTAATCATTGGTCTGTACATCGGCCTTGTTTTGTCCAACTTAAACAGTCATTATGACTGAGGAGCAACCAAATAAGAATGTTGTTGATAGAGTTAGGTTTATTTCGGGCATCAGAATACGTATTGTGCCTGGTAACCCAAATTCAGCCATCCATAAAATATGCTGGGCTCACACTGGAAATAAATTTGTTCAAATAGCCAATTTAATGTGTAGAGTAGTTCTTTGAAAATTTTTTACAAAATGGCTAATTTAAACCAAATTTTGTAAGTCATATACCATACTAAATGTTGTAGTCACTTTGTATAAACATTATCTTTTGGGTAATATGGCTATCGTCAGGGTGAGTCCTGAATATAGACTTGATGACCTATAGAATACCACAAAATACCTGTATCAAGTGTATACTTTCCATTATTTTGACTAAAAACTTATTTCACACACACAATGTGAAAAAAAAAAATCCAAACCCTCCAGAATGTTAAACCAATTTCAGGTGATATATTAATAAGTTTTTTTAGTGTCTTAAACATTTGTTACTATTCCAGTGAAATTACACTAGACAGTTCGAAATGCAATAATTCTTTTTCAAATATAAAAATGGTTTCACTTTTACATAATGTAATGTATGTACCGTTATTCTAATGATTTTCCTAAAAGTTGTGTTATTTTTATTTTGGACAATTTGCCTCATATTTGTATATCAGACCTAACGGATGTTTTTTGATCTTGTTGTTAATATCTTAACCAGTTGTATGCACAGGAATCTCCCTGTTGTTATTATATTTTAACCTTTAAAAAAAAAAAAAAAAATATTTTCCTAAAATTACCTCCTGATTGAAATGTAGTATTGTTAACCAGAAAAACATTTTAAATACCATTTTACACAATATTTTACTATGGAGTATCCAAAGATGACAATCTGATTAAAATTAGCTCTACTGGGTCTACCAGTAGATCTAACAGCATTGCCTGAACTCCCCATGTCCAGGTGACATTTCATAAATAACAGTTTAAATATCGACCAATTACACTGTGCCTTTTATAGTGTTATTCGGGAGCATACAAATTCTAAAAATATCGGGCGAGACTATTAATAATTTTATGCAATAGGCGAACTTGTTGGTCTATTTCAACATTGAAAAAAACAGGGGGAAAAGTGCAGTAATAAACTCTGGATTGTATATTAGTATAAACAGATTTTATGGCTATACCATCACGTTTTTTTTGTTCGTCTTGAAACAAATTTTATATAAAATTTTATATTGCAATTAGTTTCCGGCATACTTCTTAATTCACCTGAATCATTTTGTATACCCTCGGCATAATCCCACATGTTTTCAAATTCTTTTCAAATCACTGGCATGATTTTGCAAGTAAGGTTTTGATTGGTCAAATGAAAGGTCAGCTGGACATGAACTCCCAACGGGCTGCTGTTAGATCCATATGTAATAGTGGATCTAATTTTAATTAGATTGCAAAGATGATTGTCTTTTTACTGATTACTGGTAAAAGTCTAATATTGTATAAATATATGTATATATTTTGCTGTGCTGTTGCAGGTATTCAGTTTGCTTTGTATGAAATGTGATTTGACACCTTTAACCAGTACTAAAACTATTGTGAAAGTTGCATTTCAATTAATGAAAGCCATAATTCCTAGTTGTTTTTAATCATGTCGTCACATAATTTATGAAATATAAAATTTATTTCATGAAAGTCCAAATAATAATATTCTTTTATATCAAGTATCATTATATACAATTTTTTCTTAAAACTGTTGGGACTTCAATACTTAACAGATGAGGGTTTTGACAAACTAAGGTGTATCCGGTATTCGAGATAACATATTTTGTTATGTCATAACTGTAGGTCAAGTCAGGTCAGGTCATAGGGTTTAACGTGCACATTCAGAGCCAGCTGTTATAGCGGACACCTGTCCTGGACGCGGGTGTTGACTTAGCTGGCTCCTTCTTCCAGGACTGGAAAGGGATTGGGGTGGGTGGGAGAGGGGACCGCCTGCGCTTGGCAAGTGCTAGAGAGCACAAGCAGCCCAACCAAGGTTGGTAGCAGGCAGATAACTGTAGGTCACAAAAGTGACAATGTATACATGTCTGTGTTAGAACATTCAGTCCAATTTAAGACCAAACCAATAATCGAGGATATAATTGGTTGAATATAAGGATATGACAAAACAGTTATTAAGGTCATATGACCATGATATAAATATATGCACATTTATTAATGCATAAATTTCTGTATATGAACACGGTCAAAACAAAAAGAAAAAGCACATAATTGCATACAGTCATGTAAATGATATTTAATCTGCTTAAACTGATATACAAAGAAAAGTTTAGTGTTAAAAGTATTATCAGTACTGAATCTAGTGGGAAGAGTTGTCTCCCTTATATCACAAAGGATAAAATAGCCAACCACATTGGATATTTCCGTAACATCAGTTAGAAAGTTGAATTAGATACATATTATTTTGGTAACTGCGAACTTAAAAATGTCATCAATGTGTTATATAGCAAAATATCAGAGTGAAAGGATTTATTGCAAATTACTCCGATTGTGTGATGCAGAGCCCTTGTCGGTATTAATTAAATATATGGTTGCTGAAGTGATGACAGCTGAGTAACTCGCCCATTGTTTCACTTAAAACTGGTCTTGTAGATGTGTTGAGAGTAACGCTTCACGTCGAGGCCATTTTGTGCACTAATTGTTTGATTGGTATCACGGTTCATCGAACAGGTACCGTAACACTAGCTGTACTTGAAAGACCATTACAATAGCCGCTTAACACACAACATGACAAGTATGGTAAAGAAAGGATTGCATGGCTATTGTTGCGATTCTCCGATTCATCTATAGCTCATTCCGCCTAAATAATTATAATCCGAAGGTTGTAATAACATCTGCACAAGCACGGCAATTGTTGGTCCTTTTTGGTGGTTTTCCATTTGATATTTGATGGATCACCAGTTCGAGGGAAATATAGCTATTAACACAGACGGGACCGATAAATTAGTTCGACCGAAGGCTTATAGTTGACCCATCATCAGTTAATATAAGGGTTTACCAAACAAAAAACTCGGGACTTTGTTTTTGGTTTGAGCCTTGCGGTGTGATTGACCCTTCCGAGGTCGAGCCAACGAGATTCTACTGTATATATATATATATATATATATATATATATATATATATATATATATATATATATATATATATATTTATTAATGAATAACTATCCTTGGTTAAGTGTAACTGCATGTCTGTTACTGTAAGATTTGGTATTTGTTAACTGATTTCACTGAGCCATATTGTTTATATCACCATGGGTAATAAATGGGATATTAACTAGCTACCAGTTTATTATACTGGCAAAGCCAGTGGTTCTGTTGCACACCAATAGTCCATATGAACCCTTGGCACAATCAGGTTTTCAACTCCAAACATGTTTTTGTGTTGTGTTCATGCTGTGTACTGTAGTTTGATTTTTAAAATACTTTTAAATATATACAAGTTGCTCACACGGTTTAGTTTTAACAATGATGAAATATAGCTGTATTACATAGACAGTGAGTAGTTCTGTACGATTTGCAAAGCTGAACTTCCCATTCTTCCTGAACAGGATTAGGTTGATAACTTAAGTCTTTATCTTTGTATTATTATTATCTGGCAACTCAATAAAATGAGTAGGGAAATCATTTTATTCCTAACTTTCATTATGCTCAAGCTAAACAAGCAAACCTTTTGCCATATGACAAAAAATTCATGACTTCATTAATGTAATGGGTTATGCAGTCATCATTCACCAAATGTCATTTTAGAGTTGAATTTGGCAAATAAATGTCATTACCAAGTCACCAAAATACTAATTAAAAAACCTTGTGTTTGTGTGTGTATAGCTGTTTTTAAAAATAATTCTATTCAGCTAAATGTTACTTGGCTACAGATTTTTGATCAAATTTGCCAAATTGCTATTAATATTCGACGTCCAACTTAAACCCTACTGTAATTTGTTACATTTGTCATGTCTTATAATAGTTTTCATGCTCATAATTCCTAAATAAATATATGTAATTTTTGTTGTGTTTACCACAACACACAACTTTTAATTTCATTTAAAGTTCATGATTGTAAAGAATGTAATTGATATTCTACTTATCTAGTCAAAGTGTATGTGTCGAGTCGGACAGGTCACACGAAAAGCGATATTCTGCTTGTAGCAATTTATGATTTTGCTTCAAACTGTCACTGTAATCAAACAGCCAGTCAGTCAGTCAGTCAATCCGTCAATCCAAACAATGGTTGGAGGATAAAACTATATATAGACAGTGAAAGCACTTTAAAGCAGACACGTATGGAAGCAAGTAAACCGTCCAGTTTTATGTAGTGTCTCATTTACAGAGGTGGATTTAAGTACTGATATTCTTTCATTCAATCCCACTATTTTCATACATAGGACAATTGGGGGGCTTTTTACTTTTTTCACTTAAAATGTTTTATTTCTAGATTTGTAAATCAGGGGTTGAAATTCTGCCATCCCGACTGTTTTTTGCTGGTCAACATTAGCGCGGTCCAGGAGATGTTTTTGCCTGTCGTTCCATTGGACCAACAATTATTTTGCATTTCTACTTCACTGTCATGTTTGGTCCGACAGGTTTTTATTTGGTCTTGTAAAATGTGTAGCTTACTGGACCAAATGTCTGGCAGGAATTTCAGCCAATTTCGATCCCTGTAAATATACATCATACTGACTAGTGCTCAGTCTGGGTTTGTGTATCTGTTCAAGTTAACCCTTTGATCAGTAACCTCAAATTTGAGGCCACATCCGGGCATGGGACATGTTTAAATAAGCATTTTGTTATAGTATTTTAGATGTATTTTTATTGTTATTATATTGTATACTAAATTGTTTATTTTTAAGCCTTTCCTATAATTCCATTTAACAACAAATTTACTGTTTTCCTGGCTTCACATGGAACCAAAATCATAGTCTTTTCACATTTATTTATTTTGAATGTTTGTTTTAATAATACATGCATTTTTTTTTTCAAAACATGATTTTAACTGTTTACATGACTGAACAAAATACTTTGTATACCTTGTTTTCAAAAATGTGTATTTGTAATATTTTAAAAATCCTTTTATAAAATGTTTAGTCTTTTTAAGCAAAAATAATTCAGTTATTTTTAAAAACAGATTTTCTAGTGGGTTTTTTTATTTTATGTTAGTTCTTTTATAAATTAATGTTGTACATTACATAACATTTTTAACTTCATCAAATGCATGGGAATGGGAACTGTTTTTATGTGCCCATATCCAACTTAGGTTCAGGCACGCCCACCCCGTACTTAGCCTCTGACTTCACCAGTGACCAATTCCGGGGTGTATATTTGAGGTGTGAGGAATTTGGGGTAATTACAGCGAACAAAGAGACACGTCTTGATGCATTGCAATACAAAACTAGATTAAGTATTGGAGATGTGGGTTAAAGGGAGGTAATCACGACAAACTTGTCTTAAAATGTATTTTGCACTTTGTGTTCACATGTTTATTTATCATGTATTGTTCACTTGTTGGGATTATGGTTGATTTTGTCAACGCACATTGCCTTGATATAAAAGGCAATATTGTGCATAAAGACCTCATTTAATGAATAATTAAATGGAATAAATAAAATAATTACAGTTGAAACAGAGTTTTGTTATTGAATTAATGTTTTAGGAAATGTGAGGAGAAATTTCTTTCCAAATGAAACTGATTTATTTCTTCTTTTTTTCACATGTAAAGAACTAATTTTTATAGAATAGTTACGGATAATTAAAAGATAGTCAGGATTGGACAATCAGAATTTGAATGCAATATATACTCTTAAAAAAAAGTGGGGGAACTCTAATAAGAATTTACAATTGCCAAAATTGTAAGGTATATTAGCTGTGAGGAATGGTTATATGATAATAGTGAATTAATTGGGCAAACATTATAACCGGTAGTTAAGTATTACAGTAGGTTTTATGACCACCAAAGATCTTGAAGGACGATTAGGGTCAGAAGTGAAATTTGAAAGTTGACGTTTTTTTTTATCAGTAAATCGCAAATTCAAACAATAAAAATTACTAAAAACAACACAATAACAACTGTATGATCAACAGAATGAAAAAGATTGACAGAAATAATGTTCCACCGTGATTAATGGACCTTCCTGGAAATTGTCAAAATCGAGAATGACACCCCACGCACGTGTACAGGGCAACTGCATGATGCATGTGCAAACTATGGAATGTGTTTCGGTGTGTTGATAAACAGACTTGAACGTTCTTTACTAGGATGTCTGTGGTCAAAACGTATGTTCGGTCTAATAGTTGATATTAACATTAATATTTCAGGTTCCCCTACTTTTTTGGAAGAATATATTATACATGTGATAAACTATTTTTATAATTTTAACTTGTGATCGATTACTGCGGCACATAAGTATGCTTTATTCAAATGAGGAATACAAATCCCTACAATTAAGAAAATGTCATGCCATGAGAAAACCCCAACTAAATGTAGTCTACAGCAAAAACAAAGTGCCCTAAAGAATTAAAAACTTCAAGTCATAGCTGATTGCTGTGGACAGTTGCACGAGTTGGGGCATGGTGTTTGAAACCTGAAGCCGCCGTTCATAAATAAAAGTCTTCTAAAATGAATATAGTGATTTTTATGAGTTTGTCGCATTCCAGGAAATTATTTGCCTGGTATTTGATTAGTCTGAGGAATGGCAGATCTGCTTGATGTATTTCTAATCTAATCTAGTTGAAGGATCGTACAACATTAATTACCATTGATATACCACTATAGCTATATGTATGTTGTAACATATCTCTTTTTAACACATGTATAGGGGCGGGACCTAGCCCAGTGGTAAAACGCTTGCTTGATGCGCGGTCGGTCTGGGATCGATTCGCGTCGGTAGGCCCATTGGGCTATTTCTCGTTCCAGCCAGTGAACCATGACTAGCATATCAAAGGCCGTGGTATGTACTATCCTGTCTGTGGGATGGTGCATATAAAAGATCCCTTGCTGCTAATCGAAAATCGTAGCCCATGAAGTAGCGACATCGGGTTTCCTCTCTCAATATCTGTGTGGTCCTTATGTCTGACGCCATATAACTGTAAATAAAATGTGTTGAGTGCATCGTTAAATAAAACATTTCCTTCCTTCCTTAACAGATGTATGGTACAGGGTTATTCTACTCTAGATTCACAAATTACAACCCGCCACTTTTACCAAGTTATTGTTTGATACAATTCAATTTACCTAGCATTAATAGTGTCTAGAAGACTTTATTTTGCCATTGTTTAATGTAATTCAGTTTACTTAGCACTAATACTTAGAAAACTTTATTTTGCCATATACATGTACAATATGACAATATTAACATCTTGGTCAAAGCTGCAATATACGATATAACCTCTTGGTCTAAGGCAGCTTAAAGTCACTAAGTTTCTTGAGATGTATACTTTTTACTGTTTTTGCATAAAATGCTCGCAGGATCGATCTGTTTGCATTTATACATGCACACTTGAGTTCAGTGCTCAGTGCTCTGCAATTGGTGTATCGACGTTCTGGTATCTCGTTTGAAGAAGAAAAAAAAGCATATAAAGGATTATTTGCTATTAACCCACGTGAAAGATGTTTTCTCTAGTACTCTAAACCATATCAATAACATTGGGTGAGGGGGTTGGGGGTTGGGGTGGAGAGCAGCTGGTCCCATAGCTAACAGTTATAAGCCTTTTGTTCATTTTATCTATTATTATATACCCATTTATGTACGGTATGTATTCATTGTAATATGTTTAATATATACGATGGGCACAAAGTATACATTAAATAATCGAAGAATGCAAGTACAAGTATACACAATCTGGATGTAGTATGTATTGAATGCATGAGGACGCATACACGAGGCACGTGACATACATTAAGCACGTCAGACATATACAATATAAGTGTACTACGACATACAATATACCATTATATATATATATTTATAGCATTTATTTTCAAAATGAATACCCATCCAATTAACATATAATGGTATGAACGAAATGCTCTTCTATAGCAGTAGCTTATGTATACGAGTTGGACTGCAGTCGTTATACAGGTGAGCTCTCTTCAGAATGGTGACCATGTGGCGCTATCATTGAACCATGCTGTATTTCTCTGTTGTATTTCTCTGCTATTTCAAACTTTATTATTAACCCCACGTCAATTCTAAAACATTCAAACGCATTCTGAAAAACATTCCCTGGGCCCACCCATGTAAACGTCACAATTATCATATATTACACCTAAAATGATGGAATATTGACCCTCTGGGGGAATACTAAAACAATGGAAACATAATGTTGGATTTGGATAAGGTGTGTCTGGTGTGTGTGTGTGTGTGTGTGTGTGTGTGTGTGTGTGTGTGGAGGGTCTGCTGTTTCCATAGCTACCACTCTGATAAACTGTTTAAATTAGCTATATGTGTGCGGGTCGATTACTTTGTAAATGCATTGTAAACAAGTTATGTATAATATATGGAGAGCAAAATAATTAGCCTGTGTTAACATTCTGATTCATGTTAACGCAACAAACTTCAAAGGAAAGAGCAAGCGATCTGATAAGTCATTAATTCCAGCAACACTTCATACATACATACATACATGTTCTTATAACGCCAGAAATTCCACGGACTGTACTCGAGGCTGGCCCGGGTCAATTAGGACTCGATCCGTTTACTGGAACTCAAATACCCGGGTGGGTTGGGTGTGGGATGTTAGTTCAGTCGGTTGAGTGCTCGTCTAAGGTACTTGCGTCGCAGGATCAAACCACCTTGGTGGATCTATTCAATCAGTACACCACAACTGGTCAAAGGCTATCCTGTCTGTGGGAAAGTGCATATAAAAGATCACTTGCTGCTAATAGAAAAATGTAGCGATTTCCTCTGATAATAAGAGTAATAAATACCAAATGTTTGACATCCAATAGCCGATGATTAACTAATCAATGTGCTCTAGTATTAAACAAAGCAAACCTTAACTTTTTTTCAAATACCCGGCGACGTAGACTACTTTGCCATTATTTTTGTGTTGAAAATATACAATTTATTAATTAAATATCTCAAAAAAGCTTTTTTGAATGTTGATTTTGAATGTTTCGCCTGCAACCAGATTTTAGTGATGAATCCATACAACTGATTTAAGAGATACAGTTTTCCACTTTGGAATCATGGTCATTTTTGACCTAATTGTTCTAGTTTCTAAACGGGGAAGGGTCGGTGTTTATAACTGCAGACCTTGTGGAAAGAAAATATTTCATTCCACTACAGGACACCGTATCCCACTTTGGTGTCGTGATATAGTTTTCAACTAAATTTGCTTTATAAAGATCCCTTACTACTCATGGGAAAATGTAGCGGGTTTCCTCTCTAAGACTATACGTCAAAATTACCATGTTTGACATCCAATAGCTGATGATTAATAAATAATTGTGCTCTAGCTGTATCGTTACCCCCCAACAACAACAACCCCAACAACAACAACAAACAACCCAAAATATTATCCTTAAATCAGGCAGGTTCAACGTATGTATAGGCTCACCACAGGTTTCACTTCCAGGTGAAAGGGAATCACAGTCCATTTGAGTTCTTAATTGTAACAAATGGGCACCTGTTCACTTTTTTTTTTTATAAATTAGAGAATGATTAATGATAAGTGATTATTTTAAATGCCAAATCTCCTGGCTGCACTGTGCCCATGAGATTCAGTAATACTGTGCAATTACTAATCTGGGAGTGGCAGTCATCTTTGTGGCGGTCAAAATGATGTATTGTGCAGTAAAGGATCTCCTCGGGAGTGACTGTCCTATAGAGATTCATGGAATCAAGCACAATTTTGACTTATTCCCATTCGATCTTGATCAAGGACAACGATTTTGTCATTCAAATTTGGACACTTGATTTAAACCAGAACAGGTGCCATCGGTTCCTCCGATAACCATAACGACACATACTACAGTCACAATGGGCCATGTATTGGAAAACAGACGTAAATGCTCTCAAATTTGGAGCAAACCCCCCCCTCCACCAAAACAAAAAACAACAACAAAAAGCCCCAACAAAAAACCCCAACAAAACCCCAACAAAAACAACAACAAACCCCAACAACAAAAGAAAAAACACCCCCAACCCCCCCCCCCCCCAAAAAAAAAAACCCTTTAAAAGTGTCGACGAGAATCCGTTCTGTTAAAAATCTGGATTTGAATTCGGGCAAATTAACACAGGTTTCAATGGCATATAGCCCGTCTAGTGAGAGCTATATTTGCAGACATTATCCACAGGAAATATCTCATTTCACTGCAGGACATTAAACCTAAAGAAAAACACGACAGGCTAGTTAACAATTTCATTCTCCAATAAATCACATAATCAAATAGGCTATACTGCAAACGTGACCTACATTAAAAAACTTGAAAGATGCTATTGTTCGTCGTAAACGTTTAAAATTCTGAACCATGAGCGGTTTTGGGATCGATAACGCGGGTTTGGATGAACATAGAATTTTAAATGATCTGAGTAGAATCTGCGGTTATTCAATCAGCTCTCTGCGGATCATGACATGTAAATTATCGACCACTTGTCTTTGGCTCGATTTTTCCTTGACGATCGGCCAATATTGATGGTTCAAATTCGGGTTGAGAGAGAATCGGCTGAACTTTGCATTTCATATTAACGAATGAGTTTTGATCTACGCTCAAAATCTGTTTGAACGTAATGATTTAGCACGTTAAATCGTTTCTGACATGATCGACGGTTCGTTGTCAAGTGTGTTATCAAATCGTAGGTCAAGTTTCTCCTGTTTGAACCAGCGACGAGAAATCGAACCTTAAAGTACATAGTCCTCTGGAACATTGCAAGGTTCCTCTGGTGGAATCCTGACCTTGATTACTCGTTAAGGAGCGATTCCACAGCTACGGCGGAGGTGTGTGTGTGTGTGTGTGTGGGGGGGGGGGGGGGTGTGTGGCTCTAATCCCCTGAATAATTGTGAATAAAAAATATTATTTGTAGTAAATCTCAAGGCAAAATTTTACTTTGAGAATGCAGGAAATTGCATTTCAGGTATGTGCTACTCTGTCTGTCGGATAGTGCATATAAACGATCCCTTGCCACTAATGAAAAAATGTAGCGGGTTTCCTCTAACACATGTCAAAACATACCAAATATTTGACATTCAGTAGCTGAACTGGAGCACATTGATTAATTAATCATCGGCTATTGGATGTCAAACATTTGGTAATTCTGACACGTAGTATGTAGTTAGCAATTAAGCATCTTATTGAATTTGTGGTTACATTTTATGGCTAATGTCATCACACATAAGTAGGATAGGGCTAGAAGACACTCGAGCTACGTACGTTTATAATCGGCGAAATAGAGTGAAACATTATTCTGCACCAGCAGAATTTACACTCAACGTTCGCGAATACTCGAGGCGTGTTCAGGAGTGCTAGCGCCCACGATTACTCACTAGACTTTCGTAATAATATGTGATATTATGGAACGCAATAGAATCAGTGAAATTGTTCGCGTGCGCCCGTTCTCTTGAACACACCAATATAATCATTAACTAGGCAGTGATTCACGAGTGCATGTCATCACAACTGTTTTAATTTCCAGTTATGTGCAGGTTTAGCTTTGTCTAGCCAGTCTTAGAAGTGGTAGTCCTGCTATACAGGTTTATAGGATCGATCCCCGTCGGTGGACCCATTGGGCTATTTCTCGTTCCAGCCAACGTTCCACAACTGGTGTATCCTGTCTGTGGGATGATGCATATAAAAGATCCCTTGCTGCTAATCGAAAAGAGTAGCCCATAAAGTGTCGACAGCGGGTTTCCTCTATCAATATCTGTGTGGTCCTTAACCATATGCCTGACGCCATATAACCGTAAATGAAATGTGTTAAGTGCGTCGTTAAATAAAACTTTCCTTTCCTTCCTATACAGGTTAATAACTAATACTACGAATATATAGGCCTGGGAGATGGCAGTCCTCCTAACGCCAAAATACCCGTCAGTGACTCAAGGGAACAGTCTTACGGTTACTGTGAAAACATCTTTTTAACTCGGCCTTGTACAGATATACAATTTTGAAAATAATAAGAGTTTTGTTGTTCAGATTGTGTCTAACGTTACCAAGACGAAAGAAATAACCACACTGATACCTTTATCGTGAAGACTGTGTGTGGCATGTGATTAAAGGAAGAGATCCCGCACTCAACAGTTTCCATGGTTCCGACAAGAGGGACTACATTTTATCACAATGAGATGACGTACGGGCACGCGGTTTTGCTGGGAATCTAATCCTGTTCCTTCTTGTAACCTTTGAGCAGAATAGTAATGTAAATACTGTATTTACTACATATTGCTTTCCATCTTGTAACCCGATATTATTCTTATACATGTAGCTACGACCACTTGCTAAATGTTAATATCTTTAAAAAAATACAAGAGTACAAGAGATTCAATTTACAAAAATATCACATGAAACCAATCTCATTTTTATGTAAAATTATATCACAAAACTAAGATTAGTATGGATTAATTTAGCCGTTGAGGATGGACGTTATTACAATGTCAACAGCTCTATCAGAATATGTATTTTCTGTCTAATGGGAGAGATAGAGCATTTCAGTTTTATTTGCTTTATATTATATTAAAACATTTTGAATACGACTTTTGTGTATATTATTGGGAGTTGATGTGTGGGTGACTATAAAAGTTCTGTTAAATTCTTTCCTGGTGTTACATGTTTACACCTTTCGAAGGACATGTTATTTTGATAACTGATGAGCTGCAATTGCTCAACCTAATTGATCCACGATTGATCTTTTGAAATTTGCCGAACATGGTGTTAACAGTTAGATATACTTGTACAGTACCCACGATTGAAGTCATTATACACGTATCTGCAATGTGCTCAATACTAATTTACCTAATGTATTGTACGTTTTCATCAGTTGATGCTGTTTTTGAATATCATTTCGACAATTACCATCAAAGTTTGTCAGACCCCATTTAAAATTCACAGTTTCAAAGACGATGCATTTAAAAACATATGCGTGTATAAAAAACATTGCTCATTAAATTAAATATATAATTGTATAATATGCAAGGGAGTCCTGGATACATACCAAGAAAACTGACTGCGTGTACTCATGAATCACTGTCAAACTAGTGATGATGCCAAGTCTTCTTAAAGGTATCCTACCTCCATATAACCTGTTAGGTCTCACTACACAGATCACTTCCGGGTGAGAGTTCACTGATCACGGTCCACTATAGTTTCTAATTGTGACAAAAGTTATGGTTCACATATTCACTTCTAGGAAATGGTGAAGAATTAAAACAATATGTATATTTAATAGTAAGCCTTCTGGCTGTATTTTTTTTCTTGTTATTTTATAAAATTGTGCATTGACCTTTTGGGACATGGATGTATAGCGCAAGAGACAGCCGGAGTGAATCGGTTAATGAACCACCTGTTCGGACCGGTACTACAGCCTGATGCGGTCATATAGCAAAAAACTGAGAAGGAAATGTGCTCAATTTTGGAGTGAAAATAAATGCTTATATAATGTATGTTCGCAATGGTGTATGTTGTTAGTGCCAACGTGAACCCGTTCTATTGGCAGTCTTCATTCAATGGCAGATGACATTTGTGTAGTGAGACTTTAGATCACTCACACACATGGAATAGTATTTCGGCTCTTTCCGTAAGACACCATAATGGCCGGGGACGTTGCCATAACATCAACATTCCTTGGTCGTGACGTCAACAATGCTTTGACGTCTTACCGTAATATGCTTATTGATGTCAAAGCGATACTACGTACATTCTTCTCATGGATATAGCTTACCTTCAGAAGTGTACGAACAGAATCGCTGTTTGACATTTATAAACAGATTTATTTTTAAATGTGTATAAATATGAAATACCTGTGCTTGGATCCAATACTACCTAACGACGACAACTAACTATTGTGCGGTTGGACTATTGTCTACACGTGTTGCGGTAAGTGTGTGTTTATATGTTTGTTTGTTAACTAGTATTTGTTTAATTCATTTATCAGGTCCGTGGTTATGTTGTTGAAATTCACAAGAAATTAAAAAACACAAATAAAACCAAACGCCGACTGACGGCTTTGGTGAACAGAAAAAAAGGAATACATTTTATTTTTTTTAACGACAACACTAGAGCATATTGCTTTATTAATCATCGACTAATGGATGTCAAACATTTGGTATTTTTGACATATAGTCTTAGAGAGGAAACCCGCTACATTTTCCCCATTAGTAGCAAGGGATCTTTTATATATACCAACCCATATACAGGATATCACACACCACGGCTTTTACACCACGGAATGTAACCTAGTGGTAAAGCGCTCACTTGATACACGGTCGGTGTAGGATCGATCCCTATCGATGAACCACTTGGGCTATTTCTCGTTCTAGTAGTGTCGTTAAACAAAACAAACTTTAACTTTTTAACTCTGGTGCACTGCCTAGAATAAGAAATAGCCAAATGAGCCCACCAGGGGGATCTTCTTCATCTGTGTTCAAGCTATAGGTGATCATGCTTTAGTTTTGGAGTCCGAGTGTGGTGATAAAAACCGCTGTCTCTGTGAAGTCATCTTTGGAACCCCAAAGCTTGGCAGCCAGTGTTGCTCTGTTCGGCCAGTGCTTTATCCTGGCTTCATCGTAAAGGTGGCAGAATTCAGGATGTGCTCTGGGGACTGTGGTCTTGTTTGACATGGACATTCATCAGTGTCTGCCAGTTTTAGGCGGTACATATAGGATCTGAAATGGCAGTGACCGGTTCTTAGCCTGAAAATGGTTGTCTCTTGGTTTCTCTCCAGATGATGAACTGGATTCTTGGTTGTAGCGTGGGTGCATCTGAACTTTCTCTTAATTATGTTTTTTGTTTCTCTGAAGGAGATTGGGTGATTTAGCTGTTCCATTGTGCTCCTCTCCTTTGCCAGCCTGTCAGCGTGTTCATTCCCTGCAATACCACAATGTGCTGGAACCCACTGGACTACAACCTGCATGTGTAAAGAAATGTCAGCCAGTCCCTGTTGAACTGCTATTACTAGGTTTTCTTCAGGTGACTGTATGCTCTGAGTGAGGGATTTGCAATCGATCAGGAACACGACCTGTGATTGAAGTGGATTCTCCAGGGCAGGGGGAGGGACGTAGCCCAGTGGTACAGCGTTCGCTCGATGCGCGGTCGGTGTGGGATCGATCCCCGTCGGTGGGCCAATTGGGCTATTTCTCGTTCCAGCCAGTGCACCACGATTGGTATATTAAAAGCCGTGGTATGTACTACCCTATCTGTGGGATGGTGCATATAAAAGATCCCTTGCTGCTAATCGAAAAGAGTAGCCCATGAAGTGGCGACAGCGGGTTTTCTCTCTCAATATCTGCGTGGTCCTTAATCATATGTCTGACGCCATATAACCGTAAATAAAATGTGTTGAGTGCGTCGTTAAATAAAACATGTCTTTCTTTCAAGAAGGGCATTTGTTTCTGCTCTGAAGTTTGTTGACTGTTTTCCTGCTGGGCATGATCTGAAAGTTACTCGTCCATCAGGAAATCTAACGTGGACCACACTACCAGCATTCTTTACTTTCTCTTCAGTTGAGCCATCTGTGTAGACATGGGTCCACTGTGAGATGTTGTACTTGTCTTGAAGAATTTCCAGTGCGAGAGACTTTAGGATGGCATCTGACTGTTCTCCCTTCCTGGTGATTCCTGGAACATCCTCTACACTGGTTATGTCTTTTAATGATGTTGTGCAATCCTCTACATCTATCAAGGGTTCCCATTCTTCATGTGCCCTTGGTACGATATCAGAGTATGTGTGTTCAAACTATCTGACAAGATGGTTTATGCTGCTTCGTTTTAAACGTTTTTTTGTTCGCTTATGGAGTTGTTGATGTACTGGGTGAGATGGAAGCCTCTTTAGTTTCTCGGCCGTGTTTAAAAGTTTCTCCTCTCTTCGTGGATCGATCATAGCGCTTTTTTACTGGGCTACGTCCCATCCTTCGGAATACAGAGAAAAGGATTAAACAA
Source organism: Gigantopelta aegis (assembly GCF_016097555.1). Classification (NCBI taxonomy): domain Eukaryota; kingdom Metazoa; phylum Mollusca; class Gastropoda; order Neomphalida; family Peltospiridae; genus Gigantopelta; species Gigantopelta aegis. The sequence continues at coordinate 72,541,991 of NC_054707.1, read as the reverse complement.
CCAGAATTTGATAATTTATTGTATCTTACTAATAGTAATGCGACAGTGTAAGGAAACCACTGGAACAAGACCTAATCATATTCAATCATTATGCAGCAAGGGCGGAATCTAGTGTAGTCGGTAGAGCGTTCGCCTAAGGTGCACGAGTCATAGGATCGAACCCCATCTGTGGGACCATTGGAATTCTATCCCAACAAGTGCCTTACGCTTGGTATATCTAATGTCATGGTCTGTGCTGTCCTGTCTGTGGACAGTTAAAGTTTGTTTTGTTTAACGACACCACTAGAGAACTTTAAATGGATTACAATCACTGATAATTGTGATAGGTAGTCGGAGGAACCCGCTACATTTTTCCATTAGCAAAAAGGGATTTTTTATATATGCACTTTGCCACAAACAGAACAACACATACCACGGCCTTTGATATACCAGTCGTGAGGTACTGATTGGGACGGGTAAAACCCAAACAGTGAATAGGTTCCCCAAGAGAATTGGATCCTTCGAGGCATGCGTAGTTCTATCTTTAGTCTGTGTACAGCATTACCAATTACACCAGTGACAATGAAAGTGAAGCTGCATACCTTGGCTGTTCTAGGGGCGGGACGTAGCACAGTGGTAAAGCGCTCGCTTGATACGCGATCGGTTTAGGATCGATCCCCGTCGATGGCCCCATTGGGCTATTTCTCGTTCCAGCCAGTACTCCAAAACTGGTGTAACAAAGGCCGTGGTATGTACTATCCTGTCTGTGGGATGGTGCATAAAAAAATCCGTTGCTGCTAATCGAAAAGAGTAGCACATGAAGCGGCGACAGCGGGTTTCCTCTGTATATCTGTGTGGTCATTAACCATACGTCTGACGCCATATAAGCGTAAATAAAATGTGTTGAGTGTGTCGTTAAATAAAACATTTCCTTAAAAATCAGATTTAATCTATATAATTTGATAGTAATTGGTTATGAATTTTTTTTTTTTTTGTACACTGAAATTAAAAACAACACCTAAATAATATGTTTTTGTATACATTTTAACTTGATTAATTTTGGAGTTACATAGGCCTACTAATTCATCAGTTAGATGTGGTCCGCTTATGCCACAATGAACTGAACAGACAGTAATAAAACATACAGGATTTATTTATTACATGCTGAGTTTCAATCAGAGGCCGCGATACAAGGGTGGGTGGGACCAACACCTGTTGTTCACCCCCCCCCCCCCCCCGGAGAGCATAACTGGTTCCGAACCTTCGGGCACCTATTTTTATCCTCCATGCGATCTCACTGACAGTGACCCTGCACACTTTCAAATACACCCACGGTTAACAGATATCTATTCTAAATTGTAATCTATTTTGCCATTAACTGAATCTGAATGTACAATTACATAAATCAGGAATTTGTATCTTCCAATAAATATGCTGATGAAATATATTTAAAAGTACGCATACAATGGACTGTTTAATAATACGAACAGCAGTTACTGAGCCGCTGAATTGGTTCTAATTATATGATTCTTATTACTGACTATCCTACTAATTTGATTTATTATTTAATCATGTCATAAGTAGTGATAATGGGACAGAATTTCATTACTTTGCGACTACGTGTAAATGCACCTAAATTACCAGCACTAGCTTTTAATCAGTAGATAGCGACAAAATGCAATAATCGTAGTATACTGACTAGTGTTCTGTAGCAATCCTCTGGTGGGATTCTGGCGATTGGCCTCAATGAATGGCATAAACAGTCTGATTCGGCGCTTTGCAAATGGTCGAGTTGAGATAGAGAGAGAGAGAGAGAGAGAGAGAGAGAGAGAGAGAGAGAGAGAGAGAGAGAGAGAGAGAGAGAGAGAGAGAGAGAGAGAGAGAGAGAAATAGAGAGAGAGAGAGAGAGAATTGAGAGAGATAGAGAGAGAGAATTGAGAGAGAGAGAGAGAGAGAGAGAGAGAGAGAGAGAGAGAGAGAATTGAGAGAGATAGAGAGAATTGAGAGAGAGAGAGAGAGAAAGAGAATTGAGAGAGAGAGAGAGAGAGAGAGAGAGAGAGAGAGACAGAGACAGGAGAAAGAGAATTGAGAGAGAGAGAGAGAGAGAGAGAGAGAGAGAGAGAGGTATGCATGTGTGAATGTTTATTGGCCTACATACATATGTATATATATATATATATATATATATATATATATATATATAGCCATAGCTTTTATTGACTTCTATATTTATGAATAGCCGGTTTATTTCATAGCTGATTAACTTGGCATTTGTGTGCCCTTTATAATGAATAGTGTCACTGTATCAGGCGCCGGTAGCGTCGATCAATACTAATCAATGATTTGGTAGTCGGTCGATTCAAATGAAGAAAATCCGTTTCATCTATTGTTTGTTTTCTGTTAACAATGTACTTTATAGGTTTTGTTCCCAAGAAAAAGTTGTCTGGCGTAGGTCTTATATTCTAGCGCGGTTGTTACAAGTCTGATTACTGATATAAAGTGTTATCGTCAAAACCTATTATATTTGCGACATGAGATCTAGTTTGAGAAATAAAGCCTACTATCGTTACATATACTAAGGGGCGGGATCTCGCTCAGTCGGTAGAGCGCTTGCCTTAGGTGCTTTTGTCGCAGGATCGAACCTCATCTGTGGACCCATTTTCTGATTGGACTTTCCCCCCGTTCCACACAGTGTTCTACGACTGGTATATGAAATACCCTGGTATTTGTTATCCTGTTTTTGGGAAAGTGCATATAAACGATTCCTTACTGTTAATGGAAAACTGTAGCGGGTTTGCTCTGAAGACTATGAGAGACAAAATTACCAAATGTTTTACATCCAATAGCCGATGCTCTAGTTGTATCGTTATATGAAACAAAACTTTAACTTTACGTATGCTACTCTTTTCGAGTCACACATGGGAATTTTGTTTAACGTGTATTTACCCAACATATGTATTGGATTTAGAAAAAAAAAGGTACTTTTGAAAAATGGATATGCCATCATTACAAATTGTCCTACGATAGATTTTAATTTGTTTCTGAGTACACCTGACAAGCCTTGGAAAGAAATGGATATTTTACTCCAGCTTTATGCTGAGATTCAGATTCAGGAATGATTGCATAAAATCTGCACGACAAATGATCCGACTCTTTGTGGAAGTGCTGTGTGTGGAAGATGATTTATACACATTATATCTGTCCCAGCAGACCGTCGTCTGAAGCAAACACTCCCCGAGGACAAACTGAATTGTAGTCGTTTATATATCACAGGAGTAATGCCGTGTAATGATTCAAGTATGCACGGAACTAGACAGACACCCTTGTACTGTACACCGTAGAAAAGTGCAGCAACTGTGGGGGTGGAAATTGTATAATCGTCAGAGCAGTTGGCATGTTATATTAATTTGCCTTTTATGTGAGGGGGGTGGGGGTGGACAATGCATAATCGTCAGAGCAGTTGATATGTTATATTAATTTGCCTTTTACGTGAAGGGGGTGGGGATGGACAATGCATAATCGTCAGAGCAGTTGATATGTTATATTAATTTGCCTTTTACGTGAAGGGGGTGGGGGTGGACAATGCATAATCGTCAGAGCAGTTGATATGTTATATTAATTTGCCTTTTACGTGAAGGGGTGGACAATGCATAATCGTCAGAGCAGTTGATATGTTTTTATTAATTTGCCTTTTACGTGAAGGGGGTGGGGGTGGAAATTGTATAACCGTCAGAGCAGTTGGCATGTTATATTAATTTGCCTTTTATGTGAAGGGGGTGGGGATGGACATTGCATAATCGTCAGAGCAATTGGCATGTTATATTAATTTGCCTTTTACGTGAAGGGGGAGGGGATGGACATTGCATAATTGTCAGAGCAATTGGCATGTTATAGTCATTTGCTTTTACGTGAAGGGGGTGGGGGTGGATAATGCATAATCATCAGAGCAATTGATATTAATTTGCCTTTCACCGCACGCACACGAATGGGAAAAACATATTCAAGTCGGTGTTAAAATGTGTTGAGTGCATTTCAAATAAATACTTTCTTCTTTGCCACCTATTTGACCGAGATCAGACTTTCTAGCCACTGTGGAGATCTCCCATGATGTGATCGATTGATAAACCCCTTGTTCCACGGATGGTAGCCGTACTGCTAGTCTTGCTGTTGCAGGAATCTGTTACTCCAATGTGTCGGGTTAATGTGTCGATCATGGGCTGGGGGTCATGACAAGAGATTGTCCTGGCCATGAATCGTTAAGCGTGGTGTCGATTTGCTGAGGGCATTGTGGCAGGCAGTCTGACTGTTAAACCTTCTGGCCTTTTAGCGCGCAGACAGTCCAACACTAGGCATCCCTACAAATCCTTTCCTCTCAATAACGGAGAAATCGTGGTGTTATTAAACTTGTAGCAGACCTCGACGTTTAAGGGGGAGGGGGAGGGGGAGGTTGCTATAACTCTGGCTCACCATCACGTCTCTGAGATGAGTTAAAGGTAGTACCAAACCAAATAACATCCGGCTCGGTCAAAGTTCAAGGTGCACCGAACGTTTGATTTCAATATTTTCAAGATTTAATAAACAACACTCAGACACATTACTTTGTGTAACAAGTGGACAATTCAAATCATAATTATTAACATACATGACAAGAACAGGCGTCAAAATAGAAGTATCTAGTTAACATAGAATACAAGATATGCAATCAAAATAGCTAAAATGTGCGGAGAAACGTCAGTTCACAAGACTAGATACTTTTAAAATAAATATCGCTGTTTTTTAATAATGGTGCATTACATAATGACAGCATACCTTTCATTTTAAAAACGCTTGGATTAATTTTATAGTATTATTATATATATTTTCTTCTAATGTTTTCAATATTATAATTTTTACAATTGAATAAATAATGGCATTCATCTCCAATATCAGTATTACAAAGTTTGCCTATTCTATTTTTTTCTAGGAACGTTTCGATTGGTAGTCGTAAATTTGACGTACACAATTTAGTTATCCAGCCATCCATTTTGGTACGATAATCTCGACGAGTAGGTTTCGAAGTAAAATTCTGTTTTAAATAATGTATAAAACTGACATCTAGAAGAGTTTGTAATGTCCGAAAACCACTGTTGTATAAGTCCTGCCATTGGCGATAAATGTGACAGTGTTTGTAATGTCCGAAAACCACTGTTGTATAAGTCCTGCCATTGGCGATAAATGTGACAGTGTTTGTAATGTCCGAAAACCACTGTTGTATAAGTCCTGCCATTGGCGATAAATGTGACAGTGTTTGTAATGTCCGAAAACCACTGTTGTATAAGTCCTGCCATTGGCGATAAATGTGACAGTGTTTGCTGTCAAAAAGAATTTCATATGGGCAATAAATGTATAACGTTTGATTGAGCAGTTAATACCACAAGTCGTGACATTGGTGATAAATGTGACAGTGTTTGTTGTGAAAAAGAGAGTTTCATATGGGCAATAAATGTATAACGTTTGATTGAGCAGTTAATACCACAAGTCCTGACATTGGTAATAAATGTGACAGTGTTTGTTGTGAAAAAGTTAAAGAAATTTCATAAGGGCAAAACATGTATACAATTGTCTTTTATCTAGTACCACTGTGTCAAGTAGCCTTGCGCTTGAAACATGTATGGGTTCCTGTAAAACTTAAGTACTACAATGTTATGCGAAACTAGGCCGTAGGGGTGTTATAAAAAATATCCGGTTATATCGAAAATGAGCCATCAAAGGTTCCACTTTGTTCAGTTAATACTTTGATGGAAGCGTTGTAGTGCTATTTATGGGTCATAGTTTGGTTAATATATTGCATATAGTATTTGTAACCACATACGTTAACATTTTCGCCTATAAGATTTTATTTGGTATAGTACAACCTATAGGAGAGTAATTTTTAGCTTCCCTTAGCATGTAAATGTTTATGGTATCAATATGGTAATTTCTTAAACGGTTCCCCTCAATTTATTTCACGTCAAAGTCTCCTTATAGCAGCCACTACATTAAAAAGAAAAACCTATTCAAAACCATCCACTCCTACAAAAGATAACCCAGCAGAACATCCAAACTCGTGAGCGTGAAATGCAATTGCTTTTATTGGTAAAATCTCCCCAACTAACGTTATTAAATCGCACAATCTTCCTCTCCGTAAACACTAAATTTGGTTACTTTTATCAGATCTCGTATCACTAAGACCGCATATTGATGCTTGACCTTCCAGTGGTGTATCACGTTCTATTGACACCGTTAAACAGTAGGCCCTGAGTTAGTTTCCACTGCATTCATTTTATTTCAACTTATTTTTGTGCTTATATCCAATTAAGGTTCAAGCACGCTGTCCTGGGCACACACACACACACACACACACACACACACACACACCTCAGCTATCTAGGTTGTCTGTCCAGGGCAGTGGATTAGTTGTTAGTTGTTAGTGAGATAGAAGAGGGTTTAGTGGTCTTACACCTATCCACTGTTAAACTCGCTCTGGGTGGGAGCCGGTACCGGGCTGAGAACTCAGTACCTACCAACTTTTTGTCCAATGGCTTAACCACGACACCACCAAGGTCGGTTTGCCATTGCAAAGATGTTTCAGACTAACACACATTAATTCATTTGTACTTAGTTTCGTGCTTATATCCAATTAAATGTTTTGAATTTACAATAGTTTGACAACCAATAGCCGATGTATTTTTCGTTCTGGGGTGTCGTTAAACATTCATTCATTCATTCATTCATTCATTCACACCCAATTCAGTTTCAAGCACGCTGTCCTGGGCACACACACTTCAGCTATCTGGATTGTCTGTCCTGGACAGTAGATTTGTGGTTAGTTGTTAGTGAGAGAGAAGTCGGTGTAGTGGTCTTACACCTACCCAATGAGTAGTTAAACTCGCTCTGGGTGGGAGTCGGTACCGGGCTGCGAACCCAGAACCTACCAGCCTTAAATCTGATGGCTTAACCACTATACCACCTAGACCCGTGTCAGACTAACGACTAAAATTACATATTAAATACATTCCGTTCTTTAGAATCAGTTTTTGTATATTTCAGCGTCCTTCTGGTTATAGTGATTGTTATAGAAACCCAAGCTTCGTTTTACTTCCTAATATGATGAACAACAAAAGAAGCATCAACAATTTTAAGCTGTAGCATTAAATTTCGTATTTTATGAAGAAAGGAAGGAAAGAAATGTTTTATTTAACGACGCACTGAACACATTTTATTTACGGTTATATGGCGTCAGACCTATGGTTAAGGACCACACAGATATTGAGAGAGGAAACCCGCTGTCGCCATTTCATGGGCTACTCTTTTCGATTAGCAGCAAGGGATTTTTTATGCATCATCCCACAGACAGGGTAGTACATACCACGGCCTTTGATATGCCAGTCGTGGTGCACTGGCTGGAATGAGAAATAGCTCAATGGGCCCACCGACGGGAATCGATCCCAGACCGACCGCGCATCGAACGAGCGCTTTACCACTGGTCTACATTTATGAAGGAGTTAACACGTATTGATATTCAGGGGAATTACAGGTTGATATAACGTTTATATCATGTAAACCTGTTCTAGTTACAAACTTAACCACACCTTGATATGCGTTTCTTTTCGTGTTTTTAGAATATGTATTTGTTGGTACGTACGAAATTATTGAGATGTGAAATCCATATTTGGCGACTGAAAACATTATGACGGCAAGAAACACCTTGTATATACAGACACTGATATTCTAAATAAGAAAATGTATTTAATGTGTATTTTAGTAGATAAACAGGCTATAATAACCGAAAACATTACAACAGAAACAAACCTGCAACAGTGTCTTTAACATAATAGCACACTGGTATCAGACTGTACGTGCACATACATTATCCCATATGGCAAGGGTGTGATGCGTTTCTAATATGCTTGAGCATGTTATAGATTTATAGATTGCGGTTTGCTAATTAATAATGTTGTCACTGCTGACAGCGTTACAAACAGACATTTAATTAATCTGGCCAACAGGCTTGATGTTTGGGTAGCTGTGTTTGACACATGGATGGTTTAATATCGGATAATTAATTTAGAAAGAGAAGACTGCATTGAACACGGCATTTAACACAGAAAATCCCATCATACAGTTCTGATCTGTTGATAAAAATTTCGAAGAGCTGTGCAGTTTCCAGTGTTAAAAACACGAAATCCGGCGCCATTTCGAAAACTCCTGACTTGACCTTGGCAGTCATAATGTGTTTCTTCAATATGATTATGATATCACAAATACGAAGTATACACGTTTTGATGGTCATCATTTATAAGGTAAATTAGGACACATTAAAGTGTACACCATATACTCTCCAATATAGAAATTAGGACTGCATTTATAACAATAATAATAATACATTTTTATTCAAGATCACTCAATAGTATTAAAAATGAAGTGTCATTAGTGATGTTGTCATGGTCAAACCATATAGAATGTATATGTGCGACACATAAACTGAATGGCCATTGGTGTGTTATGACATCACGGTAATTTGGTGTTGACCTTAATGAGATGTTTCCAAGAAAAAAAACTACATTCTACTTGCTGTCGAGTCCGTTAGACCTAATCAATGTCATTAAAACTGTTTTCCTGTATTTAAATGAACATCTGTGGCCATTTTAGTTGTGAAGCTCTTGTGGGCGGTTCTAGTTTTTTGTTTTTTAAAAACAAGTCTTATCCTTTGTCTGTAAAATAATAGCGCTGTTTTGTCTTTGTTTGGATGCCTACCCCTCGTCATGGTATTGGGATAAAATTAGGTGAATTCTCTATTAAATTCGAACTCATGCTTGTACCGAACAGACTGTTGTTCAAAATGATTTTTTTTCTTTTCAAAATGGACCGATAAGTCGTAAAAAGCACACAGACATTTAAGTTCAGAAACTGCATAAATTAACAATCATATTCATTCACAAACTGTATTGATATGTTTAGTTTTTCAAATATATACAATCCAATGAAAACTATCCATAAGATTACACTTACATCAATATTTGGCTTTTCAGTTTTAAAAACACAAGACAAGTTGATTCTTGTGGCCATCCAATCCAATCCAATGTGTGTGTTAATGTATATATATATATATATACTGAGTCAAATTAAACTTCACAACCGTTTCATCTTAGCTAATTAGCAAATATGACAGAAGAACGTGTTAAATAAGGTATTTTTTTTTATTGTATGACGTCCAAAGAAAGAATAGGAATAAACGTTAAATCAAAAATCTGTTCGATGCGCCCACAGCATTCGTCCAAACCACAATCAGTCAAAATGGTAATTCACAAGCGGGGTCGTCTGATAAAATCACAGGTTCAGTAGCGTGTATGCCCTCCATGTGTACCCACAATGGCAATGCAACGCCTCTTCATTGACTGCCTAATGCGTGTAAAGACTGCATTAGCAGTCCTTGGTTTTTGAAAATTATAGGCGAGTGGAAAATCGCACACCTCAATATGCTAAGGCGAGTGAAAAATTACTCTCCAAAATAAATAAAATAGGCAATGTAGTTCCGATTGGATTTTGACTGGTACATCTACAAAATTGTCTATTAAACCAGTATTTCCCGATTTGTTCAACAAAGAGAAATACCAGTTTAATGACTGCATGAAAGCCACTGCCATGTTTTTAATTATTATTGTTTTAATAAAAGGATCTACCTATCAGCTAAATGAGCTATGAAAACTGTTGATTTTTGTAAACAGTCGAAATAAATATACTACTAATATTTTACGTGTGCCGTTTGTTGAGTATATAACGTGCGCTGTTTTTCACATTCGTCAGATTGAAATTACATGCGCTGTACAAGCGCGATCGCACCCGCGCACCTTAAAAAGCAAGGTCTGCATTAGGGATACGGCGCCATTGTTCTACTAATGAGGCACCAAGTGCCTGCAAAGTCGGTGGAGGGTTCCTGCGAGTGCTTAGTTGTCAGTTGTCTTCCCCGCACATCCCAGGCGTGCTCGATGGGATTCAGCTCGGGCGACCTTGAAGGCCAATCCATGACATTGATGCCCGCTTTCCTCAGGTAATCCCTTGTCAAGATGGCCGTGTGGGATATGGCATTGTCATGCTAAAAAATCAGGCCTGGATCATGAACTGCCATGAAGGGCACAAGTACCTGGGACAGCACCTGGTCACGGTATGCAGCAGTGTTGAGGTTGCCACGGATGACAAGAAGTCGAGAACGTCCATTTCCACAGAAAGCACCCCAAACCATTACACTTCTGCCTCCGAATCTGTCAAATTCTCTGACACAACACTGAGTATGACTTTCACCACGTCGTCTCCAAACCCTCTGCCTGCCATCGAAAAATCGCAGTGTGAATCTCGATTCATCGCTAAATACAACTCTATTCCATTCCCTCCGAGTCCATCGCAAGTGACGTTGTGCCGACAGTTGACGTCGAAAGAAAGAAAGAAATGTTTTATTTAACGACGCACTCAACACATTTTATTTACGCTTATATGACGTCAGACATATGGTTAAGGACCACACAGATTTTGAGAGGAAACCCGCTGCTACCACTACATGGGCTAGTCTTTCCGATTAGCAGCAAGGGATCTTTTATTTGCGCTTCCCACAGGCAGGATAACACAAACCATGGCTTTTGTTGAACCAGTTATGGATCACTGGTCGGTGCAAATGGTTTACACCTACCCATGAGCCTTGCGGAGCACTCACTCAGGGTTTGGAGACGGTATCTGGATTAAAAATCCCATACCTCGACTGAGATCCAAACCCAGTACTTACCATCCTGTAGACCGATGGCCTAACCACGACGCATCCGAGGCCGGTACGTTGACGTCGATGAAATTGTGTCAAAATGGGTCAAACATATGGGCGCCATGCGTGGAGGTGAGCGGTTCGCAGCCGATTTCGAATCATTTGCGTGGACATTCGACGTCTGTAAAGTTCATTTCTGGTTGCTATAGCTGTCATGAAACGATTGCGGAGGTTGACGTAACACAATATGACGGTCATCTGCCTATGACGTCACACGTGGTCTACCCGGTCGGGGGCGATCAGCTGTGGTTTGTTGTACTCGAGTCCGCAGATCATAAATTGCCCGTCGATTGCAACCCAACGTCCTTGCAATGTCAGCTATTGACATTCCCGCGTGCAACATGCCAACAGCACGTTCACGCTGCACATTTGTGAGGCATGACATCGAAACAGATCGTAATAAATATCGTTTTAATGTGGGGTTTTGTTGTGTCAGACTACTGTGAACAAGTAACGATGAAAACACGTGTGCTATTGTAGTCACGTGACCAGTGGCACGTGCAAAACCACTGTTGCTTCAATGGTGCTGTGCACGTGCTATCGATCGGGTCACGTGAGCTGTGATAGGCTTCAAATGGAGTGTAGACATTGCAATTACAATATTTATTCCTGAAAAATACCTGCTTTCAACACTCATTGACTTTATTCAAATTTTAGATTGTGAATTTTTAAATATATTTGACTCAGTATATATATATATATATATATATATATATATATATATATATATATATATATATATATATATATATATATATATATATATATATATATATATATATATATATATATATATGTATGTATATGTATATATGTCTGTGTGTGTGTTTGTGTGTGTGTGTGTGAATGTGTGTGTGTATATGTCACACTGTGTGTATGTGTGTGTGTTTTTGTGTGTATATATATATATATATATATATATATGTGTGTGTGTGTGTGTTTTTTGTGTGTACGTGTTTGTATGTATGTATGTCTATGTGTGTGTGTGTGTGTGTGTGTGTGTGTGTGTGAATGTATGTAAATGTGTATGTGTATATGTGTCACACTGTGTGTGTGTGTGTGTGTGTGTGTGTGTGTGTGAGAATATATATATATATATATATATATATATATATATATATATATATATATATATGTGTGTGTGTGTGTGTCACGGGGATCCTATAATACCCGTAACTGAATGAACACGATTGTCCAAATATCTCTCCTAACTGTATATCTATTAGATCTCTCTGTAACAGGCAGTTATACCCGCTGGCTCGTCTAGGTATGATCAGAGATAAGATCTTATATAAAGTATATATGATTATAGCTCGTTTAGTTCACTAGAAAACACAATAGAAACACAATACACTTTGGAATCTGTATTAACCTACGCTGACAAATGTACTGCCGCAGTAGTTAATTAACAACAACAAATAATAACAACCCAGAACTGATCACTTAATTAGTTAATCTCTAGGTGTCTAGTTTACACAATATGCTAATCACTTCACCGTGACACAACACCCACACGTGTGATAATTGAGAAACGCTTCCAGGAGAACTTAATTAATACAGGAATTACAACTCTATTCCTAACTGGTTAATTTTTAATTAACCCTAACTACTCATTCAATAACCTTGTAATACAGACTTAATACTGGTACCTATCACAATAAAGACAATAACCTACAGTTTACCTAGGTCCTCTAGGATCACTGGATAAGCTTTATATATATATATATATATATATATATATATATATCAGAACGGTGAGCCTACAGTATACTGCGTCAGATAACCGGCAGCACCGTCTAAATAATATTGGTATAATACAGTATTAAAATATTTAAAGTCACATCGATCACATCAAGGTTATACACAGAGCAGAAATAAAATTATTTACCAGTCCGGACGGACAGCGATCCCCTGGAGCCTTCCTTTTATTTCTCCCCGATATCTCTAAAAGCCTAGCTATTTATTAAAAAACCCAAATATCGCCTGGTGGTACATTGCGGTACCTCACGTATCAAGTGAATTTCCACAGCGATCAAGACGGCATATCTTTCTCTGATCGTCAGACTTAATGACGCCTAGTCGCCAATTCACGGTTGTAAAAACCGCACTCGCAGAGGTATTATGTAACTACTGGCCACATGGCCTCCACAGCTGGACTAAGTGCATATTGGGATGCACGGTCGCGCGAAGGTATTACGTAACAAAGTGCCCACCTGGGCTAAGTGCATATAGAACTGCACACGGCCCTCTAAAACAATTAATATCGCCACAGGCGAAAAGAAATTAAGAGCATGTACCGTCACACACCCCCACCTCAAAAAGGATATTTCCTCTACTCTAGGAATAGGGAAATATACTACATTAAAACAAAATGGTGCGTTAACCGACGCATCCGGGCATTTATAACACATGTAATAATAAGGTGACTACCAGTAATCACACTGAGTCTCTGAGTCCCTGGTATACAAATAAAATATATAAAAACAAAACAGAAATCAAGAATGTCAACACATTATCATAACGTTCAACTTCGGGACAGGGCATCAGCGATTACATTAGAAGTGCCCTTGATATGTTCAATGGTAATTGGGAATTCCTGCAGAAGAAGACTCCATCTCAAAACTCTCTGGTTGGTGGCTTTCATTCTGTGAATGAAAGTAAGCAGATTATGATCAGTAAAGACCACCACTTGATGCACTGCCGATTTCACGTAGATCTGAAAATGCTTCAGAGCTTGTACCATGGCCAAAGCTTCCTTCTCTATAGTGGAATAGTTCACCTGGTGTTTGTCAAACTTTTTGGAGAAGAAACTTACAGGATGGTCCAGTCCATTTTCGTCTTCCTGGAACAACACAGCTCCAGCTCCCACGTCACTGGCATCCATAGCTAGCTTGAACGGCATTCGGTAGTCTGGTGTTGCCATCACGGCAGACGAGTAGCTCATCTGCTTGAGACGGTTGAATGACTTCTCGCATTCACCTGACCACTGGAACTTCGTTTCTTTCTTTTTCAGTGTCGCACGTTTTCCAGGTTTTCTCCGATAGGCATGCTGTCGAATCAGTGTAGCGTTGGGTTCTAAGCACATATCCTGGCTTGAGGTGTTGGTAATCGTTGGAAGGTTCTGACAAATGGAAACATTGTCTGGTATCAATGTAGTCAGCTTTTCTCGCTGGGGGTTCAAGTCTGCTAGAATCTGGCTGTTGGTTAATTTGATCTCTGCAGTCTTGACGTCATCACAGGAAATTGAGTGACTCTCAATTTGGACCGGTATCGCTGGAACTATCGGCAGTCTGTCAAAATAACCTTTTAGCAAATTGATGTGACAATACCTACTTTTCCTAACCCTACCAGGAGTGTTTATGACATACCCTGTCTCATTAACCCGTTTGTGCACAACATAGGGCCCGAAATACCTGTTCTGCACAGAACCCCGTTTAATGGGAAGGTACAGCAGCACCTTATCCCCTGGTTTAAATTCCCGACTCCTAGTCTTCCTATCAAACACTGATTTTATTTTGCTCTGAGCATGGCTCGGTTGCTTCCTAGCTAGTTCGGTCGCCTGCCACCTCCTATCTCTAACTCTCTTATTCATTAATACTCTCTCAGTTAACAATGTAGTGCGAGCTGCCAACAATTTTGGATCAGCCCCCTGCTCTAGAACTAACTCTTGTCTATTACAAGGTGAGTCCCCTCTATCAAACACAACTGGTTCATTTACCCTTTGCGGGAGGTCAACAGGTTCCACCACATTTAGTTCGTCAGTTGACTTATCTACAATTTTACTGATAACCTCATCCACTCCAATTTCATGGCTCACACACGTATCAGACAATTCACAATTATCCTCTGGGTCTTGTGTTACCCTTCTGGCCATAGCCCTAGTCATTACACACGCAGGATATCTAGTCTCATCAACCTCACACTCTTCTATGGGTAAAGGGCTGTCTTCAATTAACAATTGGTCACATTTCGGCTGACAACACTGACTAGTCAAATTATTACCCAACAAAACTCCTATGTTTTCAACAGGCAAGTCCTTCACAACACCCATAACGACTGGTCCCGTCACAAACTTCGAACACAAGAAAACATTATGTAACCGGACAACCATTTTTTCTCCAGGAACCGAGGTTAAGGCCAAACTACGGCCTGTTTCTGAATTCTTAATACCAGCTAAACACTTTGACGTTATAAGCGACTGCCTACAGCCTGTGTCTCGATAGATTGGTATTGCCTTAGGACTCAATTCTTGTTTCACATCACAAACCATACCAGTGGACACATACGGGTTTACTTTCTCTGCCAAGGGACTAACCATTAACTCTTTCGCTAACGGAGCTGACCTCACTAAACCAACGACTTGCGCATTATCGCGTTTCCTTTTAAAACAGTCCCCGACAAGATGGTTATCCTTTTTACAGTAACTGCAATGTGGACGAAAAGTTCGTGCATTGGCTGATAATGCAGGCTTATCCTTACTTTGCCCACCAGGTGCATTCCTTGCCTGACTAGCTGACCAACTAGATGACTCTCCCCGATAGTTACTTTCCCGGAAAAACCTGGCTGAAATTTCTTCTTATCACCCTGTTGTAAAGAGCTATCCTGTACTGCCTGAGCTTTGTGTATTAACACGTAGTCATCTGCCACTATGCCTGCCTCCTCTATCTTTTTGACATCACGATCCTCTAAATGAATACGTAAGCTAACTGGTAATCCATTTTTAATGTCCTGTAAGATCAACAACTCCCGTAACTCGGTATATGACTCTACCTGATGAGACACCACCCATTTATCAAACATCCCTGCCTTCTTAGCCACAAACTCACTATAAGACTGACCCTGCGTTTTTCTCAACTCGCTATACCGTAAACGATAATCCTCAGGTCGTAATTCATACGCCCTCAACACTGCCGCCTTAACTAGGTCGTACTGACTTGCTCGCTCATCACTCATTGAATTATAAGCTACACTAGCCTTCCCCTTAAACTTAGACACGGCTAACAATGTCCACTTAGACTGCGGCCAATTTAGCTGCTTAGCGGCCCGTTCAAAAAGTTGGAAGAACATAACTACCTCCTGGTCATCAAATACAGGCACTGATCTATAAGCCTCCGACATGTTAAACCCATTTCCTACTTCTCGTCTGAATTCTTCAGTATTCAACTTTAACTCATGTTCCACTTTTAATTTTTCTAACTGGAATTCTCTATCCCTCTCTTCTTTCTCTCTATCCCTATCGTCTCTCTCTCTCTCTCTCTCTCTCTCTCTCTCTCTCTCTCTCTCTCTCTCTCTCTCTATCTTCCCTATCTCTTTCTTCTCTTTCTCTCTATCTCTTTCTATCTGTATCTTCTTCTTTCTCTCTCTCTCTCTCTCTCTCTCTCTCTCTCTCTCTCTCTCTCTATATATATATATATATATCCCTCTCTCTATCTCTCCCTTCTCTCTCTCTATCTAATGCACGTTCTTCTCTTTCGTACTCAAGCTTTTTAAAAGCTAATTGTTGTTCCACACTTAACTCATTTATCTCTGTCTCTGGAACAATCTCACTGTCTTCCATAACAGGACTATCACCAAAAACTTCCTGGATAATAATTGTCCTTATATCTCCTAAGGTTTTAGCTGATGTTAAATAAATTTCTCGCTCACCCGCTATTTCAACTAACTCGGCCTTACGTGCTCGCTTAATCTCCACTACACTGAGCGTAGGCCTATCCAGCAAATTCTTATCCATGTTTAGATATGATGCACTTATTATTAATTAATTTTCTAGTGAACAACGTTGCTACTTCTAGTTAAATTTGTAAAAATAATTTATAAAGCCCCCATTTACAAACAATACTTTTTTAAATATGCATGCCCCGTTTCACATCCGGGACAAGCGCCCCAATTTTCTACTCCTGTCACGGGGATCCTATAATACCCGTAACTGAATGAAACACGATTGTCCAAATATCTCTCCTAACTGTATATCTATTAGATCTCTCTGTAACAGGCAGTTATACCCGCTGGCTCGTCTAGGTATGATCAGAGATAAGATCTTATATAAAGTATATATTATTATAGCACGTTTAGTTCACTAGAAAACACAACAAAAACACAATACACTTTGGAATCTGTATTAACCTACGCTGACAAATGTACTGCCGCAGTAGTTAATTAACAACAACAAATAATAACAACCCAGAACTGATCACTTAATTAGTTAATCTCTAGGTGTCTAGTTTACACAATATGCTAATCACTTCACCGTGACACAACACCCACACGTGTGATAATTGAGAAACGCTTCCAGGAGAACTTAATTAATACGGGAATTACAACTCTATTCCTAACTGGTTAATTTTTAATTAACCCTAACTACTCATTCAATAACCTTGTAATACAGACTTAATACTGGTACCTATCACAATAAAGACAATAACCTACAGTTTACCTAGGTCCTCTAGGATGACTGGATAAGCTTATATATATATATATATATATATATATATATATATATATATATATATATATATATATATATATCAGAACGGTGAGCCTACAGTATACTGCGTCAGATAACCGGCAGCACCGTCTAAATAATATTGGTATAATACAGTATTAAAATATTTAAAGTCACATCAATCACATCAAGGTTATACACAGAGCAGAAATAAAATTATTTACCAGTCCGGACGGACAGCGATCCCCTGGAGCCTTCCTTTTGTTTCTCCCCGATATCTCTAAAACCCTAGCTATTTATTAAAAAAAAAAAATATCGCCTGGGGGTACATCGCGGTACCTCACGTATCAAGTGAATTTCCACAGCGACCAAGACGGCATATCTTTCTCTGATCGTCAGACTTAATGACGCCTAGTCGCCAATTCAGGTTGTAAAAACCGCACTAGCAGAGGTATTACGTAACTACTGGCCACATGGCCTCCACAGCTGGACTAAGTGCAAATTAGGATGCACGGTCGCGCGAAGGTATTACGTAACAAAGTGCCCACCTGGGCTAAGTGCATATGGAAATGGACACGGCCCTCTAAAACAATTAATATCGCCACAATCGAAAAGAAATTAAGAGCATGTACCGTCACAGTGTGTGTGTGTGTTTTGTGTGTACGTGTTTGTATGTGTGTTTGTGTGTTTGTGTACGTGTGTGTGTGTATGTTGGGCGTGTTTGTGTGTGTTTTGTGTTTATGTGTTTGTGTGTGTTTGTGTATGTGTATGTTATGGGGAAGTTTTGTGTATGTGTTTGTTTGTATGTGTGTGTGTTGTATGTGTTTGTGTGTGTTTGTGTATATGTGTGTATGTTTTGGGTGTGTTTCTATGTGTGTTTTGTTTGCGTGTGTTTTGCATGTGTGTGCGCGTGTGTGTGTGTGTTTGTATGTGTGTGTTTGTGTGTGTGTGTGTGTGTGTGTTTGCGTATATGT
>NC_054707.1:72496268-72518768 GCF_016097555.1 Gigantopelta aegis | reverse complement strand
TTAGTTCTTCACGCAAGAACAACTGCACTGATGGTCTGGCAGTTTAATTTGCACCATTCTCTCGTCATGATTATCGACGTGGACATACACGGCTGAAAAAGAGGTTTATAGGTCAGGAGAACATGTTAAAAAAATAGAATTATAGACTCAGCCATTTTTAATGCAAAAGAAAGTTAAAGTTTGGTAGTAATGGTAAGATGAATAAATGTTGTTATCCAGATTAGGGCATTTTCGTGTAATTAGGGCATTTTCGTGTAATTCGAACAAAAACAAGTGTCCCCCCCCCCCCCCCCCCCCCTACAAAAATGGGGAGCCTGTTGAAGCCCAAAATGTCCCAACTGCCCAATATGTCCCAATTGGGAGCCCGTATGCGCATCAGATGAGCTTCTTACCATTGGGCTACGACCCGTCCCGCAAAAAATAGAAAAGAAAAGAATATCAGTGTTTGTTATACGGTACTTCAGAACGTTTCAAAACAACGGCTATTTGTAAAGGAAACAAGAAGAAGATCTGTTTAGAAACACTTCAGAACATTTAAAGACCTATGGCGATTTTGTGTTTAACATAATATTATGGTTATTTCGACACATCGTCGAAAGACAGAGAAAAACCCTATGCCGTCACTTAAGATTCTGCAAACGACAAAGTAGCATTATACCTTTTATCTGCATTTTCTATAGACCGGTTTGTACAAGTATGCCACATATTATATATATGAAATATGACATGAACAAAATATTTCTGACTGTTTATAGAAAATCACACAGCTTTGTAAGGTTTTCTGCTGGCAGTGGTCCAAGATTAATGTCACAGACAAATTCTTCACCAATTGTTCCTTCCATGGATCGATTGCTAATTGCCGGCCAGAAAAAAAGAGAGAAAAAGGTTAAAAACTTGACATCGCCGAATAAGAATGGCGCGGACTGTGAATTGAGGCGCCTATTGGTCCCCGGGGCACGTCCCTGAGATTTGAAGGTTTTAGTTTGAGATAAACACATATAATAAGCGTCTGGGATTTAGAAAATGTTGAAGGATGGGGTGGGCTGCTTGTTTTTGGGATTTTTTTTTTTTTCAAAGACAATCAATATTTGGTTGTTTTTGGTTCAAATATGATGACATAATAATGTTCATATGAAGTTTGATGAAGCACATTTGCGTCAGATTGCACAGTGTGACTATCTCGCGAGCGAAATGCGCGAGTCTTTACAGATCTGACATACTAATGTGAAAGACCGTAATTACAACGATAATTGAGTGGCCATGGTGTGGGTGTTGTCCTGTGCGAGAAAATGGTATGAAGAGTCTGAATGAATAACCGATGACTGCGAGAAAATGATATATCGAGTCTGAAGGAATAATTGGAGCACCTGCTATGGCTATACTGTCCTAACGATGCTAGTGGAGAGAGTGGTGGTGGTGATGGATTTTGTCATAAGTAGCAAAAACGTATAAGACAGGGGCAGGGGCAACTGTTCTCCAGGGCTGAAGCAAATCCTCAAATTTAAGAAAAACAAAAACAAACCAACAACAAAAAATCAGAGTTATTCCGGCAAAATGAACTTGGCTGAAACCTTTCCACCATGTATTTTCATCATTCTATCCACAATTTTAATTGCAATCAATGTTAAAATACACAATGATTCGTTTGCAACCCTTTATAGCCGTTTGGCAGTAATGCTAATATGAATAAAAATTGTTATCCAAATTAGGCCATTTTCGTTTGATTACATCAACAATCAGCCTGCACCACACCCGACCCCACCCCGTACAAAATGGTCAATAGTGTAGCCATGGTTTGAGATACGAACTATCCTAATGGGCTAACTATGGTTGATTTATGCCCGAATTAAACAAAAATGCTCGAATCTGGATAACATTATAACTCTAAACATTAAGAGGTATCCAACTTCTCTTTAATATCGTTAATTTTTTTTCAAAAATTAAATAAAATCGTGTATTCTCAATCTGACTCAGTACACCTGCGAGGGAGATGCAAAGAGGTTAGCTGCCTCTCAGTTCGAATTAATTGTTTTCTTCAATATTCCTTTTTTTAAAGTTCTAAGCGAAACAGAAATGGCTCCACCAAATCTGATACGACTATTTCCTTGAAACGGTCTCGCCGAGTCTAATGCTTAAGCTGCTTCGACGGTTCCATAATATGTCAATCTGATAATCTTAGTGGCAAAGAAAGGAACTTATAGATGCCAATCGAATTACAGAACCGACTACTAGAAGTCGTTAAATGTCATGTAAAACTCCTTTAAAATCTCATTTGAACTCAAATGCTGACATCCTTGATAGAAAAATCTGTATTTTTCTTCCTTATCCATTCCCAAAGGAGGACATGGAATTATTTTTTCATTCATCACGGACGTTTAATTCGACTTGTTTGTCGATACGTTATTTACTTTGACGCCATGTGCTTCCAACAGTGTCCAAATTTTGGCCAAATTCTGCTCGACTGAGCACCGGCCTCGCGCTAAAAGCAAAGCAGATAACTCGATTCTTTCCCTATGTTGTCAATTCCCGCGTCAGTGAACTTACAGTTGGGCTCGCGATGGGCTAGAGTAATTCACCTTATAGACCGGCTTAAGTGCTTCTCATTCGGGTTAATGGGTAAATGAAGTTCAAGGGCACTAATCGGCGAAGAGATTGGTTGGGAACCAGGATAAGATTCCATAAGACTATTATAGCCCACACTGAATATATCAGATAGCAGAGTCAAATCGAGCTACGGGTTAATCGTGTAATGTATGAGAACAGTTTTATTTTATTTATTCATTTATTAAATAAATAAATTTATTTATTTCAAAGGCCAATTGGTCTAATGCAATAAAGTATCTGTCTGTCTGTCTGTCTGTCTGTCTGTCTGTCTATCTATCTATCTATCTACCTATCTATCTATCTATCCATGCATGTATGTATGTATGTATGTATGTATCTGTCTGTCTGTCTGTCTGTCAGTTTATCTATCTGTCTGTCTGTCTGTATGTTTGTATGTATGTCTGTCTGTCTGTCTGTCTGTCTGTCTGTCTGTATGTATGTATGTATGTATGTCTGTCTGTCTGTCTGTCTGTCTGTCTGTCTGTCTGTCTATCTATCTATCTGTCTATCTGTCTGTCTATCTGTCTATCTGTCTATCTACTAGTATCCACCCATCCATCGATCCATCGATCGATCCATCCATCCATCCATCCATCTATCTATCTACTAGTATATATCCATGTATCTATTTAAAAGGGATGCTTCGGTGCAGAGTTAAACTGTTCGTTTTAATTGTTTTACATCAACCATTCTAAGGCGCGAAGATCCCTAATTACGATGTAGTAACGGAAGATAATGACCGTGTCTCATTGCAATGGCTATTATCCTCATCGTAATTAAGTCGCCTCTATTACGGCCCTGGTCCTGGGGAAGGTGTCTCGGCCACCCCCTCCTCTCGATGCCACTGGAGACAAGTAATTAAATGCTGAACAACAAAAATCGAAAATCTGAACTCGCATGACTAAAGTATATTTGCTGCGGACCAAGTCAGACCACTCGATGGTTGCTTCAGGCATTGTTAAGATGCACTTGCAACCACTTTACTTGTCTGACTTATTACTGACTGTCATTGGTCAGCTAGTTAGTTAAGTGCTTACTTAGCTGAGGTAGTCCATGAAGGCCATAGAGGCGGACCTAGAATCGTTCTAGGGAGAGGGCGCAGCTAACAAAAGAACACCCACCCTGATGCCAACATGAATTCATCATAATATGCAATTGCTTAATGCAACAGAACTTTGAAAATAAAATACAAATAAAATACATTAATATGCTACGCATGTATATAAATAAACAAAAACACATATATGTACATGTACTATTAAGTAGTTGAAAATATCACCATCCAGGAGATCTCTATCGACTACCGCCTGTTTGCTAATCCACTTCGTTTACTGAATAAATATTGTTTTTAAAAATCTATAATGTATATTTTTATTATCAAAGGTCATCGATTCTCGTCTGTGGGATGGTGCATATCAAAGATCATTAGCAGGTTTTCTCTCTCAGACCATATGTAAAAATGTCCAAATGTTTGTCGTTAAACAAACCAAAACAAAAGGTATTAAAGGGTTCCTCGTACACTACATCATTATCAGACAGAACGTTTGTGTTTGACTCGATGGTGTCTGTTCACCAAACGTCAAATGCACCTTATCTGTGTAAGCTGCTGTAGGTAAACCTCCACACGTCTCAGCCATACTATAAAATAGGATAAATAAGTAAAAAACAACACAGACATGACTAGGTTTTAGTGACACGAATGACTTAAGTAATTCCTTATATTAGTATATACCCTTTTTGCACTTAACCGACTAAGGTATGTGGGTAGTGTAAAAAGCCATTTCCATTTTTATAAACGACCAAATTTCTTCTAAATCATTAACACAAGTGTCACACATTGAACCGTGTAGCAAACGTTTCATATATACTTATTTTCGTGCTAATATAAAATTAAGATTCAAGCACGTTGTTCTGGGCACACAAACATCAGCTGTCTGGGATATCTGTCTAGAATAGTGAGTTATTAGTTAAGTCTCTGTAGTGGCCTTACACCTACCCATTAAGTTGTTAAACTCGTTATGGGTGGGAACCGGTACCGGGGGTGCGAACACGGAGCCTATCAGCTTTAAGTCCGATGGCTTCACCACTACGAGAGAGAGAGAGAGAGAGAGAGAGAGAGAGAGAGAGAGAGAGAGAGAGAGAGAGAGAGAGAGAGAGAGAGAGAGAGAGAGAGAGCTCCTCTATCTGCGTTTTGTTTGACCACAGAGGTGAAATATAAATTGGTACTGTAGATTCCAATGCAGCCCATGGCCTATTTGTGTTTACGTATATAGTGCAGGCTGATGTGTAATTACATAGGATTTTTGTGCTAAAATTGACTCTATTGCCGCACCCATTTCGGGCCCTTTTTCAAAATAGCCGCAACCAGAGAGGCCTAACGGGGTATTTCAGGAACTAATTGGCGGACTTTAACGAATTTTGAGTCTAATTGTGGTTCCAGATCGATTCGAAGTAGAGTGCAAGGTCATTTGGACAAGGTCAAGGTCGCGACTGTAATACAAACTCAACACAAAATACTTTCCAGTAAATTGAAGAATTTACTCATAGCCATAAAACTATACAAGCGCAGGAATACTAAATACTAATAAAAGCACTAAATGTTTATGGTGTAAAACAAGTGGGGATAGACACCAACAAGCAAGAATACTTTAGGCTAGTGAGTTTTCTCACGAAAAACGGACTGTCCGTATAGGCGTACGCTAAGCCTGATTCTTATATATCATTGTTGCCCTCGTCATGTTCATTGTTCTCGTTGTCTTGCAGTTGGTAGTCAAAGAAATTGTTAAAACCTGAAGTGAAACAGGACAGATTCTTCTTGGTGCAGGAGCAATTTTTTTGGCAAAACGTTCGACATCCATATTGTACAGGGTGTATACCACCTAATCAAATCCCATAGATCACAATAGTAACATATGTTTCAATCTATATATACACATACTAACACCCCTCACCCTTAAAGTAAATCGGAAAACAAATGGGGGTTACGCTGCTTGTTTCAGACATAACTGGTAGCGTCTATGACTACCCTAGTTCTGCCCAAAATTGTCATGCTATTTTTAGTATGACCCCGTTTCAGGCACAATGGTAGTTGGTACATTGACATAGTTCAAACTAACTTACAGGAATTTACTGGCCAGATGATTCAACCTTTTATCACAACAAATACTCTCACGTTTATCACTAATGGCAGGACTGGTAGCCTCAACTGTGGGATGAAAAGTTGGGTGCACCTCGAGCGTTTACCCACTCAGATACTATGTGGTGTATGGTTACCTACAAGGTCAGGAACTGCACGAGAAGAAGCAGGAAAAAGACGGGACAACGGAATCTAAACTATCTCCTCATGAAACTATCCATTCTCTTCCATAGCAGGAAGACACGTATTTAGAGAGGCATGCATAGGATTTGTGTCGCATGGATATACAGTTAGTACGGACAACATTTTGTTTTCAGTTATATGGCGTCGAATACGGACAACAGAGCGGTGCCAGTGGGAGGGAGCATCTCAATTTCGAGGCTGTTGGTTTTTGTTTTTTTATTTTGAATCTAAAGAGCTCTCATCAGAGAGCAAACAACGTTGTTGGACCCTTTGGCGAATAAACGTTGCAAACAAATGAAGGGTCCACGGAAACAACTGATGATATCCAAATAGATAGTATTATAACAGTTGTGTATACCAAGGTCTCAATAACACACTAAATTCAAAACCTGTAATTATGGTAGGCCATTAAAAAGTGTTGGTAAATTATGCTTTTTTGGGTATAAATAATCCACAACTGCGGAGTTGTAAACTTTAAAATTAAAAAATGTCACCTAACCAGAAATGTGAAATCACAGGTTATTCCTGTGGACCCTTGAACTGTTTTCAGTGTTTTTACTCTTTGTCGGAGTTCCCCACTCACCAACACCAAGATGACATGGCTCCTTCTAAAAAATTGTGGAAATCGATAATGGTATTATCATCTTCAAGTGAGAGATAGGTATCAGCCCAGCTTATTAACGAAATTTCAATTAACTTTCCGCCTCAGTCAGCTCCAGAGAAAGTGTGTAGGCCTATAAGACCCTAGGCCTTCCGCCGTCCAATTACCTGCACACACCTTCGTACACCTGTATTTTACATTTTGCACCCATGCCAGTGCAGAACTGCAGCTGAGTGAAAGTGCCAAGGCGATCATTAGAGGTTCATCAAATGAATAAACACATCTGTATCAGCGGGCCGTACATTGTCTGTGCAGGGGATCAGGGAGCCATCCACTGCAAACATGGAGCATGCTGCCAAAGCTATGATGATGAATACGAGATGGCTGTGGTGCCACGCTCCATATTTGAAGTGGATGTCTCCCTGCTCCTCTCCACACCCTGCATGCATGACCAAAATATATGATCTCAAGGACGTCACCACAGGATGTCTATGACGAGGCGAGAGTACACTTCGACCATTATATCGAAGGGTACCTAAAAGCAAAGAAAAGGTCAAAAAGAGCAACTTCTGCTGCAGCTGCTAGTGCTAGCTACGAAGTCCATGACAAAATTAGCATTAGTACCATAACACTCCAGGAGCTTCTGTCATCATTTGAAACGAAGAAGGGACTGTGCGAACGCAAATCATGCTCTCCTACAGTACACTAGTGAAAGCCAATTCCTTCATACATACAGTTGAAGAACACTTGAGGAGGTCGACACTTGATTCCTCTCCATGTTCTTGACAGTGTTCGTGACAGCACATTCAGAGAAATCCCTGATACAGATGTAGGTATTCTCTTGGTAGAACTCGCCTCTAATGATCGCCTTGGCACTCTCACTCGGCTGAAGTTCTGCACTGGCATGGTTGCGAAATGCGAAGAAATAGATGTACGCAGGTAATTGGTCAGCGAAAGTCTCCATGGTCTTATATGCTTACACAACGTCTCTGAATCTGATTGAGGCAGGACGTCATTGCAATTTTTTGAACAAAAAGATGGGCCGATGACTACCTCCCCTCAGCATGGCGAAGGAGCCCTGTCATTTTCAGTTAGTGAGGGGGCAATTCACACGTGTAAAAACATTGAAACATTTGTCTGCAGAGTTTATTCACCAAACGTCTGACAACATTGCATGCACTCCGATGGGAGCTATTTAGATAATAATAATTTTGAAAAACCCAACAATTTAAAACAAATATTTTTTAAAGAAACAACAAGCACTTGCTTGATGCGTGGTCGGTCTAGGATCGATCCCCGTTGGTGGACCTATTGCACTATTTATCGTTCCAGCCAGTGCGCCACGACTGGTATATCAAAGGCCGTGGCATGTGCTATCCTGTTTGTGGGATGGTGCATAAAAAAACATCCCTTGCTACTAATGGAAAACAATGTACTGTGTTTCCTCTCTAAGACTATGCCAGAATTAGTTTGACCTCCAATAACCGACAATTAATAAATCTAGTGCTCTAGTGGTGTTGTTAAACAAACACATTTTAACTTTAAAACCTCGAGGCTGAGATGCTCCCTCCTACTCGCACCGTTCTGTTGTCCAAACTGACTTCACATGCATGCGACACAAATCCTGTGCAAGCCTCTCCAAATACGTGTCTTCCTGCTTTCGAAGAGAATGGATGGTTGCTTGAGGAGGGAGTTTACATTCTATTGAAACGTCTTTTATGCCAAGGAAATTGCTCGTGCATCAAGAACAATTCGTCCTGCACTCCTCTTTACAAATGTTTCACTTCAGGTTTAACACTTTATCTGACAATGAGGATGACGAGGATGACACTGAGCTATAAAGCTGCATAGATAGTCTGTGTTCCATGAGAAACTATCACCAGCCTAGAGTAATCCTGCTTATTGGTGTATGTTCCTACTTGTTTTACATTATGGGCGGAAAGAAGCCCAGTGGTAAAACGTTCGCTTGACGAGCGGTCGGTCTGGGATCGATCCCCGTCGATTGGTCTATTTCTCATTCCTGGCAGTGCACCACGACTGGTATATCAAATACCGTGGTATGTGCTATCCCGTCTATGGAATGGTGCATATAAATGATCCCTGGCTACTGGCTTGCAATGTGATTTTCATTTAGTTATGTAATCATATATAAATTCGTCCAGCAATCTACAACAGTCACAATTATTTTGAAATCTTATCTAAAAAATGTAAATGCTTGTAAATGTTCACGATCAACTGACAATTGTTTTGTTTAACGACAACACTGTCAAAGAAGATGTATTTGAAAGCATTTTTTCACAATAAATTAAATGTATAATTGCAAGTATAATAAGTAAGGGAATCTTGGATACACGCCAAGAAGACTGCCTGCGTGTACCCATGAATCACTGTCAAATTAGTGATGATGCCAAGTCTTCCTAAAGGTATCCTACCTCCATATAATCTGTTAGATCACCCGCACACATGGAATAGTATTTCGGCTCTTTCCGTAATACACCATAATGGCCGGGAACGTTGCCATTTTCTTGTCATTTCAATTTTATTTTCGTGCTTATATCGAATTAAGGTTCAAGCATGCTGTCCTGGGCACACACCTCAGCTATCAGGGCCGTCTGTCCAGGATAGTGGATTAGTTGCTAGTGGTTAGTGGCTAGTGAGAGAGAAGAGAGCGTAGTGGACTTACATCTACCCATTGAGTCGTTAAAACTCGCTCTGGGTCGGAGCCGGTACTGGGCTGCGAACACTGTACCTACCAGCCTTATGTCCAATGCCTTTACCACAACACCACCATCAAAATTCCTTGGTCGTGACGTCAACAATGCTTTGACGTCTTACAGTAATATGCTTATTGATGTCAAAGCGACACGACGTACATTCTTCTCATGGATATAGTTTACCTTCAGAAGTGTGCGAACAGAATCGCTGTTTGACATTTCTAAACATATTTATTTTTAAATGTGTATAAATGTGAAATACCTGTGCTTGGATCCAATACTACCTAACGACGACAGCTAACTACTGTACGGATGGAATATTTTCTACCAGTGTTAACGTAAGTAGGTTATATATGTATATATATATTTGTTTGTTAACTAGTATTCGTTTAATTAATTTATCAGGTCCGTAGATATGTTGTTGAAATTCACAAGAAAACCCCCACAAAAACCCCCACCCCCCAAAAAAACCCACCCAAACCCCGCCGACTGACGACTTTGGTGAACAGAAAAAAGGAATACAGTTTGTTTTGTTTAATTACAACACTAGAACATGTTATTTTATGAATCATCGGCCACTGGATGTCAAACATTTGGTATTTTTGACATATAGTCTTAGAGAGAAAACACGCTACATTTTTCCATTAGTAGCAAGGGAACTTTTATATGTACCAACCCATATACAGGATAGCAAGCTGTACAGCTGGAATATTCTCTACAAGTGTTTAGGTGTTATGCTGATGAGTTATAAAACTTAAGGCAGTAAATAAACTTGTAAATTTGCAGGTAAGTGTTAGAATGAATGAATGTTTTACAACACCCCAGCACTAAAAATACCACGGCTATTGGATGTCAAACTACGGTAAATGAAAACGTGAAGTGATGAAGAACATCAATATAAAAATTCAAGGGGAGATAAGTGTTTGTTTATGTGTTTGTTTATGTATTTGTTTGTTTGTTTACTAGTATTTCTTTAATTAATTTATCAGGTCCGTACTAGATAATACAAATTAAAAAACACAAAACACAAAAAAAAACCGACAACACAAACAGAAAGAAACGCCGACTGGCAGCTTTTGGTTAACAGAAGAAAGTAAGACATATATATTAGTACTTATATAGTCCCGGTAGTTATGTTCAATTTTTGAAGGTTGCATTTTTTTTGCTCAAGTTAATAAAAGTTTGGTCATATGTTCCCATGACCTACCTGAACCAGAAATTCATTGGTAGCATTTCTTCTGACCACTATCATGTCAGCCATCTTGAAATTCAAAATGGCCATCATTTTCATATATTTTCTTTATGTCAGTGAATTCAAAGATATATTTTTATTATTCATCTGATCATGGCAACCATCTTGAAATTCAAAATGGATATTTTTCTCCATCTTTACTCCCACTTAACACAGAACAATAATTTTAGTCTCAGTTTACATTTATGTGCTCAGTTGATTATTTTGTAAAAAAGAAAATTGTTGTCTGATCTTGGCAGCCATTTTGAAATTCAAAATGGCTACCATTTTAATATATTTGTCAAATATCTCAACTCCCGGTTAACGTGAAAGCACACTTTTTTGTCCATGTACATTTCTGTTGTTGATGAATTGGTTGAATTCATTTATTTAGTCATTCAATCTTGGCAACCATCTTGAAATTCAAAATGGCCACCATGTTTAATATATTTTTCATATATTTCAACTCCAGGTTAATGTAGAAGCACAATTGTTTTTGTCTATGTACATTTCTCTAGTCAATTGGTTGGTTTAATTTTTGTAGTAATTCAATCATGTCAAATATCTTGAAATTCAAAATGACCACTATTTTAATATAATATTAAAATGTTATTTATATCTAAAATCCCAGTTAACGTAGAAGTACGATTTTGTTGTCTATGTACATTTCAGTAGTTAATGAATCTAATTGTTAAATTTATAGTCATCCAGCAAACATCTTAAACTTTAAAATGGCAGAAATATGGCAATTAAAATTGGCACCAGTTTAATCATTTGGCAAATAATGTTTCTCTTAGTCCACATACAAATGCAATTTTTGTGTTCCTAAGTACATTTTTAGGTGCAATAATTAAAATGTTGCAATACATATTACTTTTATGTTTTATATTTTAAACTAATGAAATAAAGGAACATACCTATTGTAAATTATAATTTATAAAAGTCATATTAGGCATCTACTTTTGTCTGTAATAGAATGCATACTGCAGCAGTCCTCATCAGCTTCACGCATGCAGCACTCTGTACATTGAAGGTTGTGTCGCTTACACTAAAGGTACATCTACCTGAACACTTACTGACACTACAATTGCACCTGACCAGTTCTGTCACAGATTCTGGTGCAGCTTGTACCTCCAACATCACAAACACAAATATACCAAACCCATTGACCCCAACCAAGTCTGCATGGATCAAGAATATTTGGATATAGCATGAAATCTTGAGCTCAGATACTTGCTTGGAGATGTGCTCTTTGGGTATGCTGTTTCCATGTCCCAGAGATATGTGGCAATGTTTCCACACTTTGGTTTGGTGAATGGTTCTTGAATTTCTTTCATCTCAAAGAGTACCTGCATCAGTTTCACTGACCTCTTTGTATGGTTCATCACCCATTCCAAGCTAGCATCAGTGTAATCTGTGGAGCGTTTGTGAATACATTGAATTATCTTTATTAATGTCCACCATCACCAGTTTGTCCTTTCGAGTCTATCTCTAGACACAGTTCATTATAAAATGGTTGCAAGTCGACTGGTTGTGATTTATACATACTTATTTGTGTATTGAGGCCTACCATCTCGTGATGAGAACCCAACAATCTGTGTCTTTGATGCAGAAATCCACCTCAATGCCTGGATCGATTACTTCATGAGTATGAGGAATCATGAGCATGTCTGCTTCTTTCTGTGTACTGACAGCTGTATTTTGGTACATTTCAGAAAACATCTTTTGTTTTCTCTGTATAACTTTATCTGCCAGGTGTATCATCAGATGATCCTTTGTATATCTACTTGATGTCTTTGATAGGAGTAGCATCCTCAACATACAAGTTATCTCCACTACCTAGGCCAATAGTCTCGAAGCTAACTTAGCACTACGATATCATAAACCGACGTAGGCTTTGGCGTATGTCACTGTCACATCATGGCCTTTGATAGTTTTACGATATCGTAGCGCTAAGATAGCTTCAAAAATCTGAAGCCTGGTTAGTGGAAATATAATGTCATCTTTCATAAATATTGCTCTGTTGTAAAGATAAATCTTCCATCTAATAGTGAATCAATTAATTCAGGAAATGCTTCTGATCACTGACACCAGATACAGACTGTTGGGTTCTCATCCTGGGAACGTTACACACATGGGTCCCAATACATAATTATATATAGACGTAAATCACAACCAGATCAACATGGAACTAATTTATGATGAACTGGGTTCAGAACGAGCCCCAACATTAGAAGGCTTTCATACAGTAACTTGATGTGACACAAAAGGACAAATTAGTTTGTCATTGGCAAAATATATTATTGGATGTATTCGGGAAAGATCCACCAACTATATCTGAAGCTCTTAGCCAGTTTGGAATTGGTGATGAACTGTACAAAGAGGTCAGTAAAAACGTGAACATTTGTACTGCATGGTATTAAGCTCAAGAGTCATTTGTACAAAGAAAGGAAAGATGTTTAAGAAGCCATCACCAAATCTCTGGGGTATGAAAACAGCAAACTCAAAGAGCACATCCCCCAAAATATATCTGAGCTCAAGATTCCATGCTACATCCAATACAATAGTTTAATCATTTGATATAAAATGTATGTGGACGAGGAGGAAAATTGTTTGCCAAATGATTAAATTGGTGGCCATTTTGAATTTCTACATGGCTGCCATTTTTAATTTCAAGATGGTTGTCATTATTGGATGGCTATAAAAATTTCACCAATAATTTTATGACTGCAAAACTGTACATAGACAAAAAATATTGAGTTTCTATGTTAACCGGGAGTTGAAATATATGGCGAAATATGTTAAAATGGTATCCATTTTGAATTCAAAGATGGTTGCCTAGGTCAGACAACAATTTTCTTTTTCTACGAATTCATTCACTGAGCTCATAAATGAAAAGAAATACCTCAGTTGTTGTTGTGGGTTAACTGAGAGTAACGATATACATAAAAATACTTAAATGACGGCCATTTTGAATTTCAAGATGGCGGCCATGTTCAAATGACTATACAAAATGTTATTAGCGAGTTCATTGTTCTCAAAATTGAAAATAGACAAAAACATTATGTTTCTATGTTAAATGGGAGTAAAGATATATGTAAAATACCCTAAAATGCTGGCCATTTTGAATTTCAAGAGACGAGACCGGAGCTTTAACGCAGGGTAGGCATGTAACCCAACCCACGGGTCGCCAGAGATAGGGCCATGGGGGCCATGCCCTCTATTCCTCTTCATTTAGTTTTGTGTGTCGCCCCATAAACAGCTCATAGACACAGTGTAGTTGCACCCTCAGCCCCATGGAATTCCACCACAAATAAGTTGTAATCCATGTAAAAATAAGTAGTGATTCGTTTGCAACCACATTTACCTGTTTGGTAATAATGCTAATATGAATACATGTTGTTGTCCAGATTCGGGCATTTTGGTTTAAGTCGGGCAAAACCCAGCCTGCCCTGCAACAAAAATGGGAGTCCGTACGCCTATGGCTGATCCCCAATATAAAAACGTGGCGACGCCGATGCTGATTTCCTCCGATATGATATTACACAATGGTCGTTAACAGATGTAACTGATAACTGGCGTATGACGTCTTCAGTCCAGTTACGACATACAATACCACGCATTATGAATATGAAATATGATTATGTTTATGGCGGAATATACGTCATATTCAATTGTATCGTTAGTGACGAACATACGTCAACATCAACCGTCCCAGCTCGGTTGGCAGGTTCCGACGTGTGGCTGACAACAATTCTAATTATCGGTGTAAATGCCAAACCTCTGCCGGAATAAATTAAACTCGTCAAGATCGGGCCAATTCCCTGCATGGAATAATGGTCCCGAACTTTATTGATCAATCCCGCCAATACGTCCTTCTCTCGCCATTCTAGCCATTCTGCGCACGGCTGTGTAGAGTGGATAACAAGAAATAAGGCAACTTTTGCCAAATATTGGCAGCAGTTATTAAAAAAAAGACCTGGTTATTTCGGTTTTTGTTTACGAAGTTCCAAGATGTTCTGACGTGAAGTTTTGCCGCCTGTCACGAGGATAGTATCGTCTGATTTCTGTTTGTTTATTTAGAGGAGCAAGCAAAGTCGTCTGTTACGAAGAGAGGCCAGACGTGATTGAAAAAAACCCAACGAATCTGGAAGGTCGAATGAGGCTCTGCATTCCCTAAGCTTCATTAATACAGTGGACTGTCGGGCAAGTAAGTGTATTTAGATGATAATGTTTGTTGTGTTTAACATCACCACCAGAACACATCGATTTATTAATCATTGGCTATTGGTTAACAGATATTTGGTAAATCTAACATATCCAAGCCCACTACATTTTCCCTTTAACCGCACGGGATTTTTTAAATAATTTTTTTCACAGACAGGAGAGCACACATCGCGAACTTTGATATAGCAGTCGAGGACGCTGGTTGTCACGGGGTAAACTCAATCCGATAGTAAGTCCACCAGGTTGGTTCAGCCGTACGACACAAGAACTTGAAGCGAGCGGTTTTGCTGACTCTGCTAGATTCCGCCTGTGTTTATGAAAGAAAGAAAGAAAGAAATGATTTATTTAACGACGCACTCAGCACATTGTATTTACGGTTATATGGCGTCAGATATATGGTTAAGGACCACACAGATATTTAGAGAGGAAACCCGCTGTCGCCACTCTTTTCGATTAGCAGCAAGGGGTCTTTTATATGCACCATCCCACAGACAGGGTAGTACATACCACGGCCTTTAATATACCAGTTGTGATGCACTGGCTGGAACGAGAAATAGCTCAATGGGCCGACCGACGGGGATCGATCCCAGACCGACCGCGCATCGAACGAGCGCTTTACCACTGAGCTAGGTCCCGCCCCCCCCGTGTTTATGACTCTAGTATTTAGAGGATTCAGGTAGCATATGCTATAGTTTAATGTTTGTCTACAGGCCGAAAAATTTGTTGGGGCCAAAACAAAATAAACAAACAACAAAACAACAACCCCCTAAAAAAAACCAAACACAAAAAAACACAACAACAACAACAACATCAACAACCATAAAACCCCAAACAAACCCCCCAAAACAGCAACAAACCCCAACAAAACAACAACAAACAACAAAGCCCCAAAGAATCAGAACACGGTAATGTAGGATCTTCTCCGGATAAAAACAAAATGGCACCATCTTAGGGAACTGCTTCCATGCCCCCTTCACTAGTTACAGCCTTGGTATATCAAAACAGAAGCGTTCGAGTGATGCGCGGTCGATTTAGGATCAATCCCCATCGGTGGACTCATTGGTCTATTTCTCGTTCCAGCCAGTGCACCATGACTGGTATATCAAAGGCCCTAGTATGTTCTACCTTGTCTGTGGGATGGTGCATATAAAAATCCCTCGCTACGAATGTAGCGGGTTTCCTCTCCAAGACTGCTGGGGCGGGACGTAGCCCAGCTGTAAAGCACCCGCTTTATGCGCGGTCGGTTTAGGATCGATCCTTGACGGTGGGGCCTATTGGTCTATTTCTCGTTCCAGCCAGTGCACCACGACTGGTATATGAAAGACCATGGTATGTGCTACCCTGTCTGTGGGATGGTGCATATAAAAAATCATTTGTTACTAGTGGTAAAAAAAATGTAGCGGGTTTCCTCTCTAAAACTATATGTCAGAATTATCAGATGTTTGACATTTATTAGCCGATGATTAATAAAATCAATGTACTCTAGTTGGTGTCGCTAAAACCCCCCAGATTTTAACGTTTAACTTTAAGAAGGAAGATTCAGTTTAAGAGTGGTGGTAGGGGTAAGGAATCCACACGAAATCCTCAATTATTTTATTTTTCTCTGTTTCCTTTTTTAAGGGGACAGAACGTAGCCCATTAGTAAAGCGCTCACGTGATCCGTTGCTTATTTTTAAAGCAACGGTAAATTATTTAAAGTCAAAATACATGATTAAACGTACCATTGTTTTTGTGAAAAGCAGTTTTATATTATACGTACTCGAAAACGCAAATGCGATTCACTTTAAAACAAAATGCATTTAAAAGATCATTTATTACTAGGTTAACAGCACGTTTCCTCCCCACAGTTGTAAATCTCATCTTGCGCTGATTCGATTATCGACGTCTAACAGTATCCAAAGATTGTCCTTTCGTTTCTTATTAGAATGAAAACGACTACAAGTCTTGCAGGAAGAAAAGCTAAAGCTCGTTAGATACTCGAGTAATGCAACCTGCGCGGTCGGTGACGTTGAGGAAATCTGCTTTGATTAATGTCACTATTCCAGCTGTTTGTGTGTCAGAATGTTATAAACGGTTTGTTTGCCTCATTAACAGAACACTGCAACTTACGTGCAGACAGGCGTACATTAAGGGATGGGGGGGGGGGGTAGCTATCGCTGATGCAGTGACGTACTTAGCATAACGTAAAGGGAAGGAAAGGTGGAGGTGTGTGTGTGGGGGGGGGGGGGGGGGGGCTAAAGAATCAGGACAGTAATATACGTTTTTTCCCCCATCTAGACAACAAGAGCGATTTTAAACTAAAAGAGGCATTTTTCATATATTTTGGTGGCGGGGGAAAGTGCGCCACCTGCTAGCTCCGCTAGGTGTTGCCTTAAGATATCAAAATGAACACTGAGGCATCCTCTTTCACAATCTCTTTTTTGTTTCCTAAAAAAAAGAGTTTGTTTTATTTAACGACGCCACTAGAGCACATTGATTTTTTTTATCTCATCATCGGCTATTGGACGTCAAACATATGGTCATTCTGACACTGTTTTTTTAGAGGCAGGCAGAATAGCACAAACCATGGCCTTTGTTGAACCAGTTATGGATCACTGGTCAGTGCAAGTGGTTCACACCTACCCACTGAGCCTTGCGGAGCACTCACTCAGGGTTTGGAGTCAGTATCTGGATTAAAAATCCTATGCCTCAACTGGGATCCGAACCCAGTACCTACCAGCCTGTAGACCGATGGCCTAACCACGACGCCACCGAGCCGGTGTTTCCTTAAACGTCCGAAGTGCAATTAATTACGTTCGATGATCCTATATATATATATATATATATATATATATATTTTTTTTTTTTTTTTTTTTTTTTTTTTTTTAATTTTTTTTTTTTATTCTGTATGCTCCATAACTAGTATATCAAGATCGTGGTATGTGCTGTGAAACAAACACATATTAAAACATATCCTGTTGCCGTTTGGAAGCAGTAGTCTATATTGCGAAAGAGTGTGGGTTTTTTTCACCAACATTCTAGACCAAATAATACCCTTACACATTATATTAGTACTAGAAAGCAGAAGACAAGATTAGAGACAGTTACTATAGTCCTGTAGCAGAGGATCAAAGAGAGTGTTAGTTTTTCAGTAACCGGGGCCGGAAGTATAACATTTGTTAGTTTTTCAGTAACCGGGGCCGGAAGTATAACATTTGTTAGTTTTTCAGTAACCGGGGCCGGAAGTATAACATTGGTTAGTTTTTCAGTAACCGGGGCCGGAAGTATAACATTTGTTAGTTTTTCAGTAACCGGGGCCGGAAGTATAACATTTGTCACGGTGGCTGAAATTAATCTCTAGGGTGTGGAGTTCATGAAAATATAGGATGACATTTTCTAAAGTTGATGCGAACAAGATGGTGGCCGCTTTTCAAAATGGCCGCCAGTCATCATAAAAACTGTATATCTTCAGAACTACAGCACTTAGAAATGTGATCTTGGTGTCAAAATAGATGTTTATGGCATCAGTAAGTGCATTAAAACTGTTTCTAATACTGTCAGATATTGTCTTGACTAATGGCTGACAAAAAGGACGGTAATTATGATATGAAAACCTGCAAATATTTGTAACACGATTTAGAAAAAGTTAATTTTATGTCAAATGTTAGTTTTAGATTGTTGCTAAGTTTCTTAATGGGTAAATTTATAACAATTTCACTTTCTGAAACAAACATAATGTTCAGTTCGTTTTTAAAATGGCTTACTAGAATATTGACAAACCATATGCATCACAAAAACGTTTTATGGTTTTGTAGAGATAGCATCTCGTCAGTCACATGTTTTTGTTCCATCAGTTACACTAGGAAATTAAGCAGTATTAAAAGTGAAAGAGATATTTCTCTCAAAACTGATCTGAATGCAGAATTGCAATATGTAGCTAGTAAAAGGGTTATATACAAACCTATTTTTTTCAAGGTGAGATAGTGATTACAACATCAGTACACTCTGTCAAAAGACTTGGTCCGTAAACGTCCCATATGTCTTATTGACAAGACGAATCAAGTTACCATAATTTTCAGAAAGATAAATATCTCCCATTTAATGTGATAGACCACACCATTATTTGAGACAGCTTTAACCTACATAACAGTGACGATTCTACAGGCTGGTGACCTCGCGAGACGTCACGACACCCGAACGTGATTTTGGAAATACTGCCAAGAGTGGTTTTGAAAAGAAAAATGTTTTATTGGTATGTGGTACCCAAGCTAATGAACCAGGTTTGATGTTACCCATAATTGCTAAACACCCTGATACGAAAGTGACTGCCCATTTCTTGTGTTTCAAAGTGTCAGTGATCATGCTTTGACAATGGATAACCATGCAGAACATGAGGCAATACATGAACCAGATGATTATGTTGTATGTGATGATGATAGTGAGATGAAGCCGCCAGTGTACCAGATGATAACTAGTATGAGGACAGTAGTATGCACAGCACTGTGGACTCCATTTTTATATTACCCTCAGTGGTTTTCGTGTTATGGATTTGTTAACAAAAAAGAAAAGAAAGAAATGTTTTGTTTAACGACACACTCGACACATTTACGGTTATATGGCGTCGGGGATTTGTTAATAATTCATTCATTCATTCATTCATTCATTATTCATTCATTCATTAATTTATTCATTATTAATTCATTATTAATTCATTGGTGGTTTGGTATTGTAGTTGTAGTAACTTATGAGTGCTATAGCTCTATAATGACAACAATGCTTACTCAGTGAGCAATGAATTGATCAATGGAATAGCATATTTTTATCATTTTAGACGAACAATTACATTTCCTTTTAGTAGTCTTCAAAACATGTCAGCTAAACTTATCAACCATTAACATTTAATATTTAACATAAAAAGTGTCTTTCCGACACAAATTATTATATTTTCATGGCAAAAACACCGCCATTTTCGTCAGCCATTTTAACTGTTTGACAACCAAATATCTGACAGTATAACAAACCGTTTTGATGAACTTATTGGCTCCATAAACATCAGTTTCTAAGTGCTGTAGTTCTAAAGATGTACAATTGTATTGATGGACTGACGGCCAACTTATGAAAATGTCATCTTATATTTTCATGACCTCTGCACCCCAGAGATTAATTTTTATCAGGGTGACAAATGTTATACTTACCGGCCCCGGTACACTTCACTTTTGGTGGCCTCTGCTGCAGGACTATTAGCAATGCCATGGCCAATTTTTTTTTTTATAGAATGAAGGAATAATTTGCTGTTAGGGCAAAAACTATTACTAATACATTAATATAATAATTAATTACTATATATTTTTTTCTAATGACAAAGGTTCATGCTTTGAATTTTTTTTAATTAGGATATCTTATCATCGCGAATGAACGCGTAATTACATTTAAGTATTTCTCCACAGATGTCATCTGTTGCAGAAGCCAATGATAAATTGACAAACTTCTCATTAATTTTCTCATTGACACTAACAAGTTATGTCATTGTGCAGATATCTTAATTTATTTCACTCTGAAATTGAACACATTTACGTCTCAGTGTTTTGCTATATGATTTCATTTGTCTGCATGGGCGGAAAATAGTCCAATGGTAAAGTGCTCGTTTGATGCGCGGTCGGCCTAGGATCGATATCCGTCTGTGGACCTAGTGAGCTACTTCTCGTTCCAGTGAGTGCACCACGACTGATATATCAAAGGCCGTGGTATGTGATGTCCTGTCTGTAGGATGGTACATATGAAAGATGCCTTGCTACTATTAGAAATATGTAGCCGGATTTTTCTCTAAGACTATGGTCTCACTACACAGATCACTTCCGGGTAAGAGTTCATTCATCACGGTCCACTATAGTTCCTAATTGTGGCACATGTTATGGTTCACATATTCACTTCTAGGAAATGGTGAAGAATTAAAACAATATGTATGTTATTTTGTAATATTGTGCATCGACCTTTTGGGACATGGGTATATAGCGCAAGTGACAGCCGGAGTGAATCGGTTAATGAACCACCTGTTCTGACCGGTACTACAGCCAGATGCGGTCATATAGCAAAAAACTGAGACGGAAATGTTCACAATTTTGGAGTGAATATAAATGCTTATATAATGTATGTTCGCAATGGTGTATGTTGTTAGTGCCAACGAGAACCCGTTCTATGGGCAATCTTCGCTTGAAGTTGGGCAGTTTAACATGGGTTTCAATGGCAGATGACATCTGTGTAGTGAGACCTATACTTTAAATTTACCAAATGTTTAACGTGCAATATCCGATGATTAATAAGTCAATGTGCTCTAGTGGTGTCGTGAAACAAAACTAACTTTAACTTTCCATTTGGCTGTAATATTTGTCCTTACAAATGGCGGGAGAACCAATGCACACCGGTCACCTGCTACGCCGTACACCTCTTCCAAAAAGTAAATGCAACCGACACCTCGTGTCACAATTAGGAATTATAGTAGGCCGTCATGAATGGACTCTCAACCACCGGCCTTGGTGGTGTCGTGGTTAAACCATCGGACATAAGGCTGGTAGGTGTAGGTCCTGGGTTCGCAATCCGGTACCGGCTCCCACCCAGAGTGACTTTGAACGACTCGGTAGGCGTAAGACCACTACAGCCTCTTCTCTCACTAACCACTAACAACTAACCCACTGTCCTGGACAGACAGCCCAGATAGCTGATGTGTGTGCCCAAGACAGCGTGCTTGAACCTTAATCGGACCTGTGACAGACGTGCCTGAACCTTCTGTGGTATAGGGGCACGTTAATAGAGTTTAGAGTTCAGTTGTCTATCGGAAAGTGAATATAAGCACGAAAATAAGTTAAAATAAATGAATGAATGACTATTAACCAGAAATGAACTGTATAGTAAGAAATTACAGTTTTTTTCTTTCACAAACGCCATTTAAGCAGCCATATGGATCATAACATATATTTTATTCATATTTATGAGCGGAAAGGAACTGAAAACCTGCAGGATCAACACATTATTGACAAAACCATTAATTTATCCTGCCCACCATAATCACATGTTTAATGACACCCCAGCACGATAGGCGCCGTAAATTGAGCTTTTGGTTGCCAGGTAACCGAAACATAAGTACCAATTAATTATGGACTTCAGGTGTCACGGTAATCGCATATCAGAACCATAATATACATGTATATACTATTATATATGTTTACTGAGCACGTATAGCATATACAGGCTATTTCACGTGGTGTTTTTCGAGCATGATTTTGTGGCGCCAGTGTCGCTTCGAATGCTTATATACTTAACACTTAATTAGTATCTATCATAGATATTCCTCAAGTCCTTCATCATTCATCCGCAACTGTGTACCATGCCAGTGGTCATTGGTTTTACAAGGCGACACCGATGTCGCTTTAAGGGTAATGTCAGGGCGAAGTCAAATGATCAAGGCGACGTTTTGGCTCACTTCGCCCGCTGGCGTGAGGCCTGACATGTCAACGAATGATGTGTGAAAATCATATATTCACGAACTGACAAAAATAAACACTATTAGAAAAAGAACCCCAAACCCCCCTAAAATCGCAAATTCGAAAAAATGTGACGCCGTGTTATATTTCGTTGGAACGAGAGGAACTTTTGCATAAAACTGACTTTACCATGGACTCATGGATTTTCAATCAAAGTTAGCCTTTATTTAATGGTAGTTAAATTAATAATTATTTAATAATACTGCTGTGAAAACGTACTTGACAAAGCGATCGTTCAAGTAAACAACAAACAAACAAACAAACAAACACTTCATATCCAATTGTGA